>NC_140166.1:67464794-67469794 GCF_963971535.1 Notolepis coatsorum | reverse complement strand
CATACTGGCTTGATTGGCAGAGTCAGCTGGAGGGAAGCCGGTGGGGTGGGTCCGGGTCGTAGTGGACAGCGACTCCTACAGTTCGGTCGGGGGGGCCTGCACAGCGAGGGAAGGATCTGGGGGAGGTAGTGTGACCTTCCACACGTTACACTCTCCCAGTGAGAGTCCGTGCTACCAGGTGAAAAGAAGTGGTGGGCTGGGTACACATGTGTCGGAGGAAGCATGTGATAGTCTCCGCCCTCCCGGGGCCGACGGTAGGGGGCAGAGTGCGCAACGACCAGGAAGGGGATTGGGAATTGGCATAACGACTAACATTGGGAGGGGAGAAAAAAACGGAAAAAGAAGGAGGAAAAAGATTTAAAAATAATAACAATCAAAAGATAAAACAAACTCTTCAGTAAACCTCAGTAACAATAACACAAACTCAATAGGATTCTGTTGGTTCCCGGCAGCGTGTCGAAGTGTCCTTGAGCAAGACACTTAAACCCCTAACTGCTCCCGATGAGCAGGTTGGCACCTCGCACGGTCGCCTCCGCCGTCGTTGTGTGAATGTGTGAGTGAACGGGTGAAATGTGAGGAACAAATTGTAAAGCGCAATATAGTTATATAAATGCACCATTTATCATTTACCATTTAATACAGGTGGTATTCAGAGAACCGAGGCTAACGTAAAAGTGATCCTCAAACACGATATATTAAACAACACAGAAGCTGCCCCTGCAGCTGCTAAACAGCACACTGGCGTCAGGGGCGGCGCATGGATCCCTACGTCCGCCAGAGGCAGCTTCGCTCTTCAGCTTCTCTCTCGGGTTTCTTCAACTGTAGAGTGAGATTATTTCCTGTGAACACGCACGCCTTGGTGTATTTTCCCAGCTTTAGTCTTGTTTGGGTCCCAGGTTGGGCCCAAATTAGCTCAATCATTTCTTCTTCCCGTTTAGGCAACAGACACAGTGCACTTTCACTCATTACAAAGTAATCATAACCGCCAAACAGGGAGACCTTGGGCGGGATCGTCTGTCTATAACCACCAAACAGGGAGACCTTGGGCGGGATCGTCTGTCTATAACCACCAAACAGGGAGACCTTGGCCCGGATCGTCTGTCTAAGTGTCTGAACCAGGTCTCCCTCAACCCATTACATCTCCTTCGCCGCCCGCCTCAAGGTCTCCCAGCCACGCACGCCATGATGTCATCACACGCTCCGCGGAACGGACAGGCCAAAGTCAGCCAAGCACGCCGCCACATCTGCCTCGAACCCAGCGACGGCGAAGGGGGGGGGGGGGGGGGGGGGGGGTGGTTAGCAGCAAACGGCACTCGAATTATTCATAACGTTTTTGCTTATTTCCATAATGAAGGGGTTAATTATGCTCGTGAGACGCCCCGGCGCTCTTGTCTCCGAGTGTCGGGGACACAGCTGTAGCTCTGCGAGCTAAATCATGCGCTAAATATGTCACCTAGAATTAGAGCCATCAGGGGGGGGGGGGGGGGGGGCCCTGGGTGAACGCTGGGCCTCTTCACAGTCCAAGGGTCCGGACAGTGGCTCCAGGGGGGGATGAGGGCAGGGCCACGGAGCCCTGTGAGGACCCAGCGGCCTGGGGAAGGTGAAGGAGGACCCAGCGGCCTGGGGAAGATGAAGCCCTGTGAGGACCCAGCGGCCTGGGGAAGATGAAGCCCCATGAGGACCCAGCGGCCTGGGGAAGATGAAGGAGGACCCAGCGGCCTGGGGGAAGATGATGCCCTGTGAGGACCCAGCGGCCTGGGGAAGATGAAGCTCTGTGAGGACCCAGCGGCCTGGGGAAGGTGAAGCCCCATGAGGACCCAGCGGCCTGGGGAAGATGAAGCCCTGTGAGGACCCAGCGGCCTGGGGAAGGTGAAGCCCCATGAGGACCCAGCGGCCTCGGGAAGATGAAGCCCTGTGAGGACCCAGCGGCCTGGGGAAGGTGAAGCCCTGTGAGGACCCAGCGGCCTGGGGAAGGTGAAGCTCTGTGAGGACCCAGCGGCCTGGGGAAGGTGAAGCCCCATGAGGACCCAGCGGCCTGGGGAAGATGAAGCCATGTGAGGACCCAGGGGCCTGGGGAAGATGAAGCCCCATGAGGACCCAGCGGCCTGGGGAAGATGAAGCCCCATGAGGACCCAGCGGCCTGGGGAAGGTGAAGCCCCATGAGGACCCAGCGGCCTGGGGAAGGTGAAGCCCCATGAGGACCCAGCGGCCCTGGGGAAGGTGAAGCCCCATGAGGACCCAGCGGCCTGGGGAAGCCCCGTGAGGACCCAGCGGCCTGGGGAAGGTGAAGCCCCATGAGGACCCAGCGGCCTGGGGAAGATGAAGCTCTGTGAGGACCCAGCGGCCCTGGGGAAGATGAAGCCCCGTGAGGACCCAGCGGCCTGGGGAAGATGAAGCCCCGTGAGGACCCAGCGGCCTGGGAAGATGAAGCCCTGTGAGGACCCAGGGGCCTGGGAAGATGAAGCCCCATGAGGACCCAGCGGCCTGGGGAAGGTGAAGCCCCGTGAGGACCCAGCGGCCTGGGGAAGATGAAGCCCCGTGAGGACCCAGCGGCCTGGGGAAGGTGAAGCCCCATGAGGACCCAGCGGCCTGGGGAAGATGAAGCCCCGTGAGGACCCAGCGGCCTGGGGAAGATGAGCCCCGTGAGGACCCAGCGGCCTGGGGAAGATGAGGCCCCGTGAGGACCCAGCGGCCTGGGGAAGATGAAGCCCCATGAGGACCCAGCGGCCTGGGGAAGATGAAGCTCTGTGAGGACCCAGCGGCCTGGGGAAGATGAAGCCCCATGAGGACCCAGCGGCCTGGGGAAGGTGAAGCCCCGTGAGGACCCAGCGGCCTGGGGAAGATGAAGCCCCGTGAGGACCCAGCGGCCTGGGGAAGATGAAGCCCTGTGAGGACCCAGCGGCCCTGTGAGGACGTTTGTTTACCAATGATTTTTTAAGTGTTATTAGCGACATATGAGTTCATAAATAACTCTGCGCGTCCCGGGGCGGAAAACCGGATGAATTGGACGAAAAAGGAAATAACGCCATCATGAAAACCGTTGTGGTGCTAAGACAGAGGAGACCAGGGCTTTCGATGGACGTCGAAATTTCATAAAACTACCCAGCTCACACCAGCCTCTGTCGAAGCTGTTGAAGATTTTCTTTTACAAAATATCTGAGGTTATTTTCGTGATTATATCTCACGGGTCGAACAAACACAAACGTTAAGGCCATAAAATACACTGTAGCAATCTTCCATTTACTTAGGTGTGTACTTTTAGGCAAATTATCTGAAAATATGGCTCGGGCATAAGAGGTTAAAGATGCAAATACAACTATTTGCTATGTAAACTATCTTGCTCTGATGACTATTTCTTCTGATTTGTGATTTTAATTCTGTATGTTACTCTTGATTTTATTACATCTTTTAGAAAAGCCTCAATGGACTCAGTCATGGTGTCGAAACTAGCACTTGTGCTTTAAACACGCAAAACAGCGCATCTGGTCAGTGATCCATTTTAAATCAACATTTTCATTAATTCATTCAAAGATGTAGTGGAGTAATGGTGTCCCGAGGAGAGGATGAAGTTCCAGCTTCTCTGTCCTTTGAGTTGGTGTGTGTGTTAGTGAGTCCCCCGCCCCCCTGTGGGTCTGTTTGCCCTCCCTCTTCCCATCTCCCATGTGGAGCTCACCTGCTGGGTGGGGGGGGTGCAGCCGCTGGGTGGGGCCACCCACACCCCTGCCTCCATTGTGGCTCCTCCATTTGATGTAGTTGAGGGCCTGCTGTGAGCTGACATATTGTGGGTATTTATTGTTAAAAATAACCTTCAGCTATAGGAGCATGTGGTCTGAGCCCAGTGTCTCAACCTTTGTCACGTTAAGGACCCCCAAGTTGATAAGATTTTGTCTGCCCCCCCCCCCCCCCCCCCCCGACACACACACACACCATCTGAAACCGGCATTGGCTGTTAGATATGATTCCGTCCAGATGTCCATAACTGTGTAACAGTTTGTCTCTCCCTCCCAGTCTCACCAGTATCTTTGTGTCTCCCCTTCCTCTATCATTTGTATTATTCCAGTACATGACGTTGTAAATGGATGGTCTATATTGTAATAATACATTCTAAATTATAAAAATAAAGCTATTTAACCTCCAATGTTCGACTTCAAACGGATATTTTTGTGATTGTATTTTGGTGTGTCTAGAAATGTAGGACAAACCAGCTTGTTACAAATAAAGTTATTATTATTATTGTAGTGTATTCGTGTTTGGTCAACCTTATTATCCCAACATTTTATTTTTTATTTTCCAACTGAGTAGATGACTCAAACACACACGCACACACAGAGAGAGAGAGAGAGAGAGAGAGAGAGAGAGAGAGAGAGAGAGAGAGAGAGAGAGAGAGAGAGAGAGAGAGAGACAGAGAGACAGAGAGACAGAGAAATGTATTCGTGATGTTTATTGTTGTTTATTGTTTAAAAGGCGAGCTAGTCTTCCTGGGGTCCACATATGATGTCAGTACGCTCTCCTGTCTCTGAATCCTGGCAGAGAACAACAGAGCTAAATGCTTGGCTCCTCATCGCACTGGAAATGGATTATCACGTTCATTTAGATCTGAAGGCTACACCTAGAAGCCTCCACCTCACTTGATTAATAGCCTATGGTCACATAGTGTACACACACACGTGCGCACGCACACACACACACACACACACACACACACACACACACACACACACACACACACACACACACACACACACACACACACACACACACACACACACACACACACACACACACACACACACACAAACACACTCCATGAAAAACCGACTACTACTGCAGCAGCCGCAACAAGGGAATACAAGCTGACAAAAATAACTCTGGAGGCTTTGGCTTAAATTATGCCATAGAATTCTGACTTAATCTTTGGCGGTCCCTGTCCTTTGCTAACATGAAAGTACTTTTCTTTTGGTACCCTGCGATGTTGGAAAATAGCAACATTATGTTTGTGA
>NC_140166.1:67442901-67460401 GCF_963971535.1 Notolepis coatsorum | reverse complement strand
ACTGTAAATGCAGGCCATTTATCATATAAATGCAGTCCATCTGAAAATGTTAATAATAATAATAATAATCCGCTAAACATTTTAGGCTTTTCGACACACAAGGTTTTCCTCCAACTGCAGCTCCAAAACACACGCCCCTTATTTCTAGCCAGCTTTATACGTCTTAGAAATCTTAGATCTTTCTGTGTTTTTCATCCCAGTCAGTGTTGTGTGTAATTCTATCTTGTGTTTGAACTTTTTATATTATTATATTGTATTGTATTGTATCTATACTTTAAGTGTATCTATAGAGTATATAGCTACTGGACTGTGAAGCTATGCATCTTCTACCCTGTACCCCCCCCCCCCCCCCCCCATGCTGCTTTGACCCCCGAATTTCCCCAAGGGGATCAATAAAGGATCATCTTATCTTAATTCACACATTCAGAGAGTGGATTTCCTGTTTAGTTATTCATCGAGAATGAATGCTTTGCTAAAAGCGAACGCACTGCACTTTCTCGAATCTGGCCCTCGTTTTGATGCGGCGTTCGCGTGTACATTGAACATGTTACCACTGAGCCTCATCATGACCCCATTGCGGTTGTTACCTGGTTTCAAAAGTGATAAAGTATACAGTCTCCCAGTTCCCAAAGGTCACGCGTTGTACGCCACCTTTTACAGGAGAGTCATTGTCCAGACCATAGGAACCGAGAGGAAGATAAAGCATCGCGGCTGAGTCTTTGTGTTCCAGTTATAACTGGCTTGAGGTCAGAGAGCACACCTGGGCTATTCTTCCTGCGCTCTGGCCCGGTGTCACCGGCTGCTCTGGGGTCAGCCTCGCGCGGCCCCGTGGTCCACATCCCAACTCTCCCGGAGTCTAATGGCCAAAGTCATCTGGCACTTTTGGGTCTAAAGTCTAAGAGATATATTTTCTCTTTTTCCTTTGCCCGCGCAGATGCAGTTCAGATATGGTGCAGTGTAGTTAGTTGGTATTTTCATAGAGTTAGAGTCACTTTATTTTCAGCAAGCGGCCTACTGATTCAAGATAAAAACGTAACAAAAAATTACTAACAATTTTAATACAAGCGAATGCTAAAAATACAGTGAATGCATGATGAGATTCAGAGAAGGTAGGACTCAGAAGGATCAGGCTGCCCTCCACTAAGGACTTCCCTCGTCCACACAGATAGTTATAGGATTGTGTCGGTTAATAGTTCTAAAACAAAGGCAAGCTGCAGAGGCCTTTAATCAAGCAGGAGGGCCTCTTTCATTCTAACGTACGTAGTATTAAAAACCAAAGCACATTTGTGAACGTTATTGTAATTCCAAAAATGTGCGTCTAATGAATAACCATCATTAGCTATAATCATTGTTACAGTATATTATAACTAGCGCATGCCCGTTAGTCCGGTGTCTAATTTGAGATATACATTATTCAAATATGAAGCTCTGTTGATGTGCGCAGCTCCAATTATGTGCACACATTATCTCACGTGCACATCTCAGATGACAGAGATGCAAACGGCAGAGATGTCAATCGTACTTGATTATGGATAAACAATGTAAATGAGCTGTTAATTTGTAAATGACATTGGAATATGCATGTGGACGTGCGTGCCTCTCTCTCAGGCTGTGACCCTGCGTGCCTCTCGGGCTCCACGGCTTTAGAAATGCACTCCATCATCTGACTCATCATCAGATTTATATTATATTACTATGTACATTTTTAATGCATCTGACTCACCATATGTTGTTTATTATTAGTAGTAGTAGTAGTAGTAGTAGTAGTAGTAGTAGTAGTAGTAGTAGTAGTAGTAGTAGTAGTAGTAGTAGTAGTAGTAGTAGTAGTAGTAGTAGTAGTAGTAGTAGTAGTAGTAGTAGTAGTAGTAGTAGTAGTATGATTTGCTAACATGTCAAAACATGTACACAGATTAGTTGAACTAGTTTCAACTTTATGCCCCAAACGCTGCCGCTGAGGCGCGGCGCTGGGAAAAGGAGCGCGCCTGTCGCGCCTGTAGCATAGAAATGAATGACAGAAAGGAGCTGACAACTCATAAAAACGCCCCCGGTCGACACAGGCCATAGGCTATAGGTATGAGTATTACAGAACCACACATAGTCCACACCACACAGGTGTCTAAATACACATGCTCAGATGAACCCCTCTGATCCAACACTAAAATTCACACACAACAGTCCTATTTACACATAAACACACGGATGAACCAATACCAAACAACAAGTCCACAACCAAACACATCGAGTCTAACATTATTATAGTAGGCAAAAAAATGCAACATTATCGCCACCCACCTGTCCTGATGGTGAAGATCTGCCCAATTCTCAAAATCTGCATGTCACAGAAGTAGTCCCCGCAGCAGGCTGCTTCGCATTATTTGTAAAACCAAAATTGGTTAGAAGGCTTACTTCTTTGATATTTCGTTTAACTTTCGACATTATCCTGGATACCTGTATTTATTTATTTTAAACGGTTGCATGCGTATTACGAGTAGGGTATATCTGCAGTTCCGCAACCCCATAGATTTATGCTATTGTCTATTACGGTGAATTAGTGCGCAAATCATTAATCATACATCAAAATAGCCTAATTGTATTATTATACACGATGATGACGATACAGCAAATTACAGAAAAATTTGAAATGCATGGCAAAAATTGCATTTATTGTCAGTATTTTAGAGACCCCCCAAAAATTCACAAATCATGTTTTCAGGGGAGCTGATGTCTGATCTAAGGGAGCCATGGCTCACCCAGCTCCCCCATGATTCGCACCCTGATTAGATGTGTCAGTAATATAAAACAACACGGTATCTGGTTGTTATACAATGATACAAATGGGTATGATGTTGACGGTTCATAGTTTTAATAATCAAGATGTCACACTTTGTCTTGTAGTGTTTTTAACATGTCACACTTTGTCTTGTTGTATTTTTAATAATCATGATGTCACACTTTATCTTGTAGTGTTTGTAATAATCATGATCTCACACTTTGTCTTGTAGTGTTTTTAACAATCATGATGTCACACTTTGTCTTGTAGTGTTTTTAACAATCATGACGTCACACTTTGTCTTGTAGTGTTTTTAACAATCATGACGTCACACTTTGTCTTGTAGTGTTTTTAACAATCATGATGTCACACTTTGTCTTGTAGTGTTTGTAATAATCATGATGTCACACTTTGTCTTGTAGTGTTTTTAACAATCATGACGTCATACTTTGTCTTGTAGTGTTTTTAATAATCATGATGTCACACTTTGTCTTGTAGTGTTTTTAACAATCATGATGTCACACTTTGTCTTGTAGTGTTTGTAATAATCATGATGTCACACTTTGTCTTGTAGTGTTTGTAATAATCATGACGTCATACTTTGTCTTGTAGTGTTTTTAATAATCATGACGTCACACTTTGTCTTGTAGTGTTTTTAACAATCATGATGTCACACTTTGTCTTGTAGTGTTTTTAACAATCATGATGTCACACTTTGTCTTGTAGTGTTTGTAATAATCATGATGTCACACTTTGTCTTGTAGTGTTTGTAATAATCATGACGTCACGCTTTGTCCTGCAATGTTTTTAATCAGTGTTGGTCATGTCTAGGTGTTGGTCATGTCTAGGTGTTGGTCATGTCTAGGTGTTGGTCATGTCTAGGTGTTAGTCATGTCTAGGTGTTGGTCATTGCCCACATGACTTGTCTCCGAGGGCTTTGGTTTGATTTGGAAAGTGGTCGGGATGTTTATGTTTGGCATGAACTCCCAGAGGGACAAGTGGTTGAACAGAAAGCTTCGATCACAATGATGTGCTCTTAGAATCACCTGTGAACCTCCCAGTCTCAACCTTTCACCTTCATCCCTGTCATTTGAGATGTGTACGTAAGACAACATGTGCACATAATTGGAGCTGCACACATCAACAGAGCTTCATATTTTAATAATGTATATATCTCAACCTGCCGGCGTGTTTTGACTGTCGACTGTGGTTAGGAAGTTCGTTCCGCCATTGTGGAGCGAGGACCGAAAATAGGCGGCTTCTCTTTGATGACCCTCCTCCCGGAGCTCGGATAGGAGTGAAACATGAGGGAGAGCAACGTGAGGGAGTGAAACATGAGGGAGTGCAACATGAGGGAGTGCAACGTGAGGGAGTGAAACATGAGGGAGTGAAACGTGAGGGAGTGAAACACGAGGGAGTGAAACGTGAGGGAGTGAAACGTGAGGGAGTGAAACGTGAGGGAGTGAAACGTGAGGGGGTGAAACATGAGGGAGTGAAACACGAGGGAGTGAAACATGAGGAAGTGAAACTCGAGGGAGTGAAACATGAGGGAGTGAAACGTGAGGGAGTGAAACATGAGGGAGTGAAACGTGAGGGGGTGAAACGTGAGGGAGTGAAACATGAGGGAGTGCAACATGAGGGAGTGAAACATGAGGGAGTGAAACTCGAGGGAGTGAAACTCGAGGGAGTGAAACATGAGGGAGTGAAACTCGAGGGAGTGAAACAGGAGGGAGTGCAACATGAGGGAGTGAAACATGAGGGAGTGAAACTCGAGGGAGTGAAACTCGAGGGAGTGAAACATGAGGGAGTGAAACATGAGGGAGTGAAACATGAGGGAGTGAAACTCGAGGGAGTGAAACATGAGGGAGTGAAACATGAGGGAGTGAAACATGAGGGAGTGAAACTCGAGGGAGTGAAACATGAGGGAGTGAAACGTGAGGGAGTGAAACATAAGGGAGTGAAACTCGAGGGAGTGAAACGTGAGGGCCTTAACCCTTCATAGGGTTAAGAAGGGTTAAGACAGAAGCGGTATTTGATTTAAACGTACGAGTAAATAATGGTGTGGAATGAGAAGCTGAACAATTATTAGCTCCTTTGTAGTGTAATAATAATAACCCATTCAACACAAAACACATCTGTCCAAACGGCACCACTGATTGTTATTGTACTGATTGACTCAATGACTTGCATGCCTGCTGCGCTCAATGATTCAAGGGAAATCCAACTAGACATATTGCATGTGCTGCAATGGAATCTCTATGGTGACATGATTGTAAATGACAGTGTTGACCGACAGCGGAAGGGGGGGGGGGTTACATACCAACAACACCACCTTGGAGCTCGATCCAATATAGACCATCTCCTCAAGATGCAGGCTTCCTCTCACTCTCCTTTACAAGACACACAGACACACTTTTAAAGCTTCCCACGCGTTGTCACCCCCCCCCCCCCCCCAACCCCCACACGCACGCACACACACACACACACACACACACACACACACACACACACACACACACACACACACACACACACACACACACACACACACACACACATACACTCACACACACTATTAATTTAGTCAGTGAGAGGAAAATGGATGAAAGAATTTATTTTTTAAATGTTAATAATAAAAATACTAGCTAAAAATAAATGTTTTGGTAGCAACAACAAGGGGGCGGCGGGGGGCAGGCGGGGACGCGCAGACTGTGAAATGAAATGTATAGTTTCTGTCTGAGCTTTGTAGCCGCGCATCTTTGATCTGAAGCACAGAGAGATGTAGGAAAACTATATTCTGTAAATAACTGACTATAATAAAGGAAACAGGAACCAAAACAAACATCAAACACGTTTGATGCAAAACAGCGCTACTCTCTTGACCAGTGTTTTTTCTTTTTCGTTTTGGTCTTTTTCAGAGAGGGAGAGAGAGCGAGAGCGAGAGCGAGAGAGAGAGAGAGAGAGAGAGAGAGAGAGAGAGAGAGAGAGAGAGAGAGAGAGAGAGAGAGAGAGTCAGTTAGGTAGTTGTATATGACAATTTAAACACATAATGGTAACACACAATGCGAAAATACCCCTGCCATCACATTAATGCATATCGCAAATGGCAGAGGATGTCACAAAATACTTGACAATTATACAATTATACTTGATTCCCATTGTGAGAGAGAGAGAGAGAGAGAGAGAGAGAGAGAGAGAGAGAGAGAGAGAGAGAGAGAGAGAGAGAGAGAGAGAGAGAGAGAGAGAGACAGACAGACAGACAGACAGACATACAGACAGACAGACAGACAGACAGACAGACAGACAGACAGACAGACAGACAGACAGACAGACAGACAGACAGACAGACAGACAGACAGACAGACAGACAGACAGACAGACAGACAGACAGACAGACAGACAGACAGACAGACAGACAGACAGACAGACAGACAAAGAGAGAGAGAAATACAGACAAAGGGAGAGAAAGAAAAAAAACAGACAGACAGAGACAAATACAGAGAGGATTATATAAAACACGAGCAATAACTGCCTTGGAAAGCAACATAATCAGACAGCTGGTAAAACCTGAAGCATGTCTGTTGTGACAAAATGCCCCATGCCAAAATGAGAAATCTGTGCAACTATAGAGTATTCCTCCATCGTTCTTTCATTACTCACCAAATACTAGAGTAAAACAAGTATGTTGAGTCACTACAGTATTTCCGTGGTAAATCGATCGTATAGTTTGAATGAAATGAACATGGGAATAGTGTGAGTCGATATAGTATTTCTCTGGTGCGTATAAAAAGAACAATACGAATCAGGAATACTATATGTTTTACTATAACTCGATTTGATATGAGGAACTTCACTGCAACGTACTGACAAGCGTTATCACAGAGAGAGGGGAAGGATGTTCACTGTCACTGCTCTGAAAGGAGAGTTACAAGATCCAGTACGTCAATGCAGTAAGTAACCTGCCGAACCTGCTCTCTGTCCTCATCTCCATCTCTCTCTATCCTCCTGTCTCTCTCCCATGTCTCTCTCCTGTGTCTCTCTCCTGTGTCTCTCTCCTGTGCAGTGGCGGCTGGTGAAAATGATTCTAGGTGGGGCGGAACTATTAAAGAACTACTACTAAACTAACTAAACTAAACTAACTACAAAACTAAAGAAGGTCCAGGGTTCGATTCGTGCTTGGGGACCAGGTTTCCACGATGCCAGGTAACCAGGTGGGGTATCTCCCAGGCCTTTCTGTGCGGAGTTTGCATGTTCTCCCCGCGCTCGCAAGGGTTCCCCCCCCGATAAGAGAAACCTAATGGAAAAACATGCACAACAGATCGCTGACGCTGTCGCATCCCTGACAAAGACGCGCAGGAGCACATGGCTTGGTCCCCGGCGCACGGTACCTCACCGACGCCCTGTCTGCTCCCGGCTGCCCTTGGGAGGGAATGGACGACAGGATGGGTCAAGCGCAGAGACTCAATCGCATCGGCGAGCCAAAAAATGCATGCGTGTGTGTGTTCCTGTGTGTGTGCCGCCGATTGCATGTGTGTCCTGCATGCCGAATAAAGACTTCTGAAATGTCCTGCGTTATTATTATAACTATGTGTAAAATTAAATGTATTGTTGTTATTATTATTATTATTATTATTATTATTATTATTATTATTATTATTATTATTATTATTATTATTATTATTATTATTATTATTATTATTATTATTATTATTATTATTATTATTATTATTATCATTATCATTATCATTATCATTATTATTATTATTATTATTATTATTATTATTATTATTATTATTATTATTATTATTATTATTATTATTATTATTATTATTATTATTATTATTATTATTATTATTATTATTATTATTATTATTATTATTATTATTATTATTATTATTATTATTATTATTATTATTATTATTATTATTATTATTATTATTATTATTATTATTATTATTATTATTATTATTATTATTATTATTATTATTATTATTATTATTATTATTATTATTATTATTATTATTATTATTATTATTATTATTATTATTATTATTATTATTATTATTATTATTATTATTATTATTATTATTATTATTATTATTATTATTATTATTATGTTGAATAAACCTTAATAAACTAACTATTTTACCCAAGGATATATCCATGAAATTTGGATTTCGGACGGAGCAGATAGCTAACGTTAGCTCAGTTGTTAAATCAACCAGACAACTTCCAAATTCCTAATTTCCAAGGGTGTTGACTAAGTACTGTAGCTAACTATGTCGTTTTCCTTCAGCTCATGAACTGATGTTTTAGGGAACTCTTTTGGGCGATGTTATACCATGCTTGGCCCTGATTATATAGCATTAGCGTTAGCTGGCTACTGTTGTGTGGTGGAGCCGTGGAGGTCTGTAGAAGAGAGAAGATTAGCTGGCTACCTAACGATCGACTAGCCATCTATCTAGAAGATAACAAGTGATGACTTCTGTTTAACTCAAATGTTGAAGCATACTGAAGCATATTTTTCACTTGCTTACCTTCAAGCATACAGCCTTGTTGTTGATGTCCACATTCAGCTGTGTATGTCCACAAATCGTAATCCACTTTAAAAAGAAAAAGCTGTGTCGCGGCTGGAACTTTCCATAAACGTGTCCATATAAATCCATTTAGTTAGATCCAAGTCCGACACTGTCTGAATGTACACTACAGTATCTTGTGATTATTATCAATTTCCGACAACGATATATCCATGACAACAACTAGTAGCCAAGCGCAGTGGCAGCTGGTGAATTCTTCACCGGGGGGGGCGGAATTAATTAGTATCCCCCTCTATCTATCCTTCTCTCTCTTTCTCTCTCTCTCTCTCACTCACACACAGCGCGACGTGGAATCGATTCGTTACACAATCAGACCTAGTAGTATGTGTAGTATATACCAAGAATAACTTCAGTATGAGTACAGGGCTGTACACATATTTTGCATATTGTTAAACGAGCCAAGGCTAGCTATTAAACTATCGATATGAATCGAAAATGGGGGCCCTGATGTAAACAAGACAAACGTCTTTCTCTGGTCTGCATCCCCTTAACAATTGTGTGTATTGAGCCGTACTGTATTGTACCCATTCTGCAATCTGTTAAATAAAGTTTTCATTCATTCATTCATTCAAACATAGACTGGGCGAGATATTGAACAAATGGTAAATGGTAAATGGCTGCTTTTTTTATATAGCGCTTTTATCCAAAGCGCTTTACAATTTGTTCCTCACATTTGACCCATTCACTCACACATTCACACACCGACGGCGGAGGCGACCATGCAAGGTGCCAACCTGCTCATCGGGAGCAATTAGGGGTTAAGTGTCTTGCTCAAGGACACATCGACACGCTGCCCGGGAGGAGCGGGAATCGAACCGGGAACCTCGGGATTGCCAGACGACTGCTCTACCTCCCGAGCCACTGTCGCCCCGAACAAGCCATAATCCACTTATTTTAAATCCAAAAGAAACTCCACTCTCACTCTGATCAATCCAATAATGAACACTATATCTGGTCATTTTAAACAAGTTACCATTCATTGTCTGGTTGATTATGATCCACCCGCGGCGAAATTAATGAGTTAGTTTAACAACAACACAGCATAGAGAGAGTGAGAGAGAGAGAGAGAGAGAGAGAGAGAGAGAGAGAGAGAGAGAGAGAGAGAGAGAGAGAGAGAGAGAGAGAGAGAGAGAGAGAGAGAGAGAGAGAGAGAGAGCGAGCGATTGAGAGAAAGAGAGAGACCGCAACTCACATTGTTTAGTTTAAACGCGGTCCAGGAGGGCTTGATAAAGTGTATACTGTCCAGGCTGTTGATGTATATGTCCACTGTCCCAGACTGTTGATGTATATATCCACTGTCCAGACTGGTGATGTATATATCCACTGTCCAGACTGCATCCAGCTAGCCATTATAGCGTGTTGTTGTTTGTTGTCGAACCAGCTAAGACAGAGTATAGCCTATCCTTCGAGAAGCTTTGTGGTCCAGACTCCAGGCTTGAACTTTCCATAAAAGTGTCCATATAAATCTATTTAGTTAGATCCAACACTGTCTGAATGTACAGTATCTTGTGATTATTATCAATTTCCGACAACTATTTCCTAGTAGCCCCTCGAATAGCATCTGCAGAGCCAGAGCCCAGAGCCCAACGTCTGGGGACGCGATGTCACGTGCCACTCTCAGCCAATAGTGACTGCATCGGGCACTCGAGCAAGCGCCCTCTGGTATCGTATTTGACAGCGATATGTTGTACGTACGTATTTATTTATACGTATTTGCAGTTTGCCCTGTGAGTTGCGCAATTACGGCGGAGCAGAAATGAGCGCTCATGAAAACGGAGTGGAGGGGGCTAGGCGCCGGCTCGGCTGGGGGATGAATAGGCTGCTTCCTCCTCATGCAAATAATTCTTTCTTCTTCTTCTTTTAACCAGGGAGGGCGGCGCTCTAGCGCCCACTATCGGCCGGCCGCCACTGGCCAAGCGGAGCGTATGGGATTTTCCTGGTGGACGTGATGTCACACGAATGCCACGCTCAGCCAAGGCAATAGAGTGAATAAACAATTTGACAATGGCTAGAGAAAAGCGCCCTCAGGCATCATATTTGAAGACGCTGATTGGATACAATTTTGTTGCTAAATCCATGTCCAGGACGCACAAACAATGATTTATATTTGATATATTACACGTTATTGTGCATTTTAAACACAAACATACTTAAAATGAGTATTTATTATTTATTATAAAACATTTTAAAATTATTATATTTTTAGGGGTTGAAATCTAAAATTTAAAACCACAATTTCTTCTTTCTTCTTCTCTCTCCACTAGGGGGGGGGCGGCGCCCTAGCGCCCTCTATGGACCAGCCGCCACTGCTCCTGTGTCTCTCTCTCCTGTCTCTCTCCCATGTCTCTCTCCCGTGTCTCTCTCCCGTGTCTCTCTCCTGTCTCTTTCCCATATCTCTCTACCATGTCTCTCTCCCATGTCTCTCTCCCATGTCTCTCTCCCGTGTCTCTCTCCTGTCTCTTTCCCATATCTCTCTACCATGTCTCTCTCCCATGTCTCTCTCCCGTGTCTCTCTCCCGTGTCTCTCTCCTGTCTCTTTCCCATATCTCTCTACCATGTCTCATTCCTGTGTCTCTTTCCCATATATCTCTACCATGTCTCATTCCTGTGTCTCTCTCCCATGTCTTTCTCCCATGTCTCATTCCTGTGTCTCTCTCCCATGTCTTTCTCCCATGTCTCTCTCTCCCATGTCTCTCCCCTGTCTCTCTCCTGTGTCTCTCTCCCCTGTCTCTCTCCCCTGTCTCTCTCCTGTGTCTCTCTCCCATGTCTCTCTCCCGTGTCTCTCTCCCGTGTCTCTCTCCTGTCTCTTTCCCATATATCTCTACCATGTCTCTCTCCCATGTCTCTCTCCCATGTCTCTCTCCCGTGTCTCTCTCCTGTCTCTTTCCCATATCTCTCTACCATGTCTCTCTCCCATGTCTCTCTCCCGTGTCTCTCTCCCGTGTCTCTCTCCTGTCTCTTTCCCATATCTCTCTACCATGTCTCATTCCTGTGTCTCTTTCCCATATCTCTCTACCATGTCTCATTCCTGTGTCTCTCTCCCATGTCTTTCTCCCATGTCTCATTCCTGTGTCTCTCTCCCATGTCTTTCTCCCATGTATCTCTCTCCCATGTCTCTCCCATGTCTCTCTCCTGTCTCTCTCCTGTGTCTCTCTCCCCTGTCTCTCTCCTGTCTCTCTCCCCTGTCTCTCTCCCATGTCTCTCCCCCATATCTCTCTCCTGTGTCTCCCTCTTTTATCCTCCTCCATCCTTCTCTATCTGCCATTCTCACTCTCCCTCAATCCCTCTTTCCATCTCCCCTTCGCTCTCTCTTTACCTCTCTCTCTCTCTCTCTCTCTCTCCCTCTCTCCTCCCTCCCTCCCCCCAACCTGGCAGGCCCGCCAAGAGGTGCCGTTGCATATGCATGGGAGTCAATCTGTTTGAACCCGCCTCAGGAGTTGGTCACGCACATTCTAATCTGCAGAAGGAGGCTACGGCGGGCAAGAGGGCATCCAATTGTATATTACAAAACCACAGACGATTGACCGGCTGCCCGCCAGATGGACACTGACGCTGGAGAAGAGAGAGAGAAAGAGAGAGAGATGAGGGGGGAGAGCGAGAGATAGGGAGAGGACATTAGACAGGAGGAGGGGATGGTCATTCTATCCATGCTGGCCGCTGTTCAAGAGTGCAATGTCTTCCTGGCTCACCTCTGTTTCGATCGGGCTCATCTTAATAAAACCGGCGGGTGAAAGTCATAGGCCATTAGACATTAACCCAGTCAGGCACAGTTGACTATTGACAGTCTTCACCTTCTTCACCCTTGGTGGCTACTATGGGTTAGAGATAAGGGGCCCATCCCATCTCTCCACACTTGTCTTGGGTACCTACCTGCACACTATGGTAAAAAAAACCTGCCTTAAGTGCGCAGGGATATTTAAAACAATTGGGACACACATGATAACCCCTTTTCATCTGCCGCGCATTAGGATCCAACGCCGTTGTTCGACGTGAGCACACAGCTGATGGTGCTGGCTATGTTTGGCATTGCTCTTTCCCACTTCCCTCAGAGGGCTCACCAGCAATTCTTGTTTAAGGCGTAGGCTAGAGAGTGAAACTTTAATAACCGGGATGTTTTGCTGGACCCACATCAGGTAAGCTTGAAATATCACTTTTTACTCCTCCTCTTCTCTTTCAACTTCACCCCACGCACACAGATCAATCGGAATAAACCTGCATTAATTAAGCAATTATGCACGAGGGGATGGTCTTTCCTTTCATAATTGGCACGGCAGTGATGCAGGCAGGGGCAAGGCGCTTTCCTTAGCTAACTGAAACTATTTCCCATTTAGTGAAATATAATGTATAACCGACAAGCGATTAAAATAAATGACATAGAGAGGACGAGACTGCCAGTGGTGGAAGAAGTACACAGTTCCTTTACTTAAGTAAAAGTAGAACTACTCAGATAAATGAGTACTCTGTGTGGTCCAGTTATGCTGCTCTGGTTACGTCCTCTTGAAGTTGACAGGCTTGAAAATGTGAAAGTAAATAATCTTCATGCATTTTTTGTATATATTGTCTTCTATGCAAAATCCTTTTCTTCAAAGTAACTACTATCATTGTAGATGAAGACACTATCGTGAGACCTCAACGCTGAGCTGAAGTTATAAGCCCAGGTGTTCTGCCATTACATCATCATGCTCCTATCAGAGACGTGCAATAAGGTGTGGGAGGAGACTGGGGCATCTTTCTCCACCAATTAGAGACTTGCAATAAGGTGTGGGAGGAGTCTTGGGCACCTTTCAATAGAGAGCATCCTGACTGGCAATATCACCTCCTGGTTTGGGAATAGCACCGCACAAGACCGTAGCAGACTACAGAGAGTGGCCCGTTCAGCCGAACGCACAATTGGAGGGGGGCTTCCCACTCTCCAGAACATTTACAACAAGCGGTGCATGGGTAAGGCTAAGAGAATTATCAAAGACTCCAGCCACCCAAACAACTGCCTCTTTGAACTGCTGCGGTCAGGCAAGCGATACCGGAGTCTCATGGCAAGCACAGAAAGACTCAGAGGAAGCTTCAATCCCCAGGCCATCAGGATGCTCAACAAACAATAACATTATGTAACAACCATCAAATGCACTCACAGCACACACATCCACACACACACACTCACTTAAAACAAACAACTCACTGCAGCACCCACTTTACACACTTTAGAACACCTAAACACACTTTATATTTATTGGTAAAGAATTTGGACTACAACCCATACCTCATTACACCTTACTGTAAATTGTACCTAAATTGTACCTCATCCCATTTCTCCTTTGCACTATATAGTATATTGTATATTAGTATATTGTATAGTATATTGTATGGTAACTCAGTTACTTCTACTCTGCATTGAACATTGTACATACTGTACTGTATGTACATACTGAAGACTTGTGTCTACGTACGTGACTTCTATTTTATACTTGCTATACTTATTTTATTTTATATTTATCTATTTTTGTCTAGCACAGTCTCTGGAGCGTAACAGAAGCATTTTGTATAAAATTATTCTGTACTTCTGTATGACAACTAGTTTCAAGTTTCAAGTTTCAAGTTTCTTTAATAGTTGTCATACAGAAGTACAGAATACTTTCATACAAAATGCTTCTTACTGTTACGCTCCAGAGACTGTGCTAGACAAGATAGTATCAAATAACATAGTATAGCATGTAATTTAGAAGTAGAAAAGTAGAAAATGAGGTCACAGTGTTCAGTATGGACATATGTACAATGTTCGATGCAGGATAGACGTAACTGAGTTACCATATAATATACAATACTATGCAGTGTACTAATGTACAGTACTATATAGTGCAAAGCAGAAATGGGATGAGGTACAATTTAGGTACAATTTACAGTAAGGTGTACGAGTTGTAGTGCAATCCTTCATCAATAAATATAAAGTGTGGGGGAGTGGGTGCTACAGTGTGTTTGTTTAAAGTGAGTGTGTGCTATAAAGTGTGTGGGGTGGGTGCTACAGTGTGTTTGTTTAAAGTGAGTGTGTGCGTGTGGATGTGTGTGCTATGTGCGTTTGATGGTTGTTGTTGTGTAGTGTTCATTGTTCGTTTAGCAGACTGATGGCCTGGGGATAGAAGCTTCTTCTGAGTCTTTCTGTGCTCGCCTTGAGACTCCGGTATCGCTTGCCTGACCGCAGCAGTTCAAAGAGGCAGTTGTTCGGGTGACTGGAGTCTTTAGGAGGTGATGTTGCCAGTCAGGATGCTCTCTATTGTACATGAGTAGAAGTTCTTAAGGATCTTCTGACTGACTTGGAACTTCCTTTGGCGCCTGAGGAAGTAGAGGCGTTGTCGTGCCTTCTTCACAACACTGTCAATGTGTGTGGTCCATGTCAAGTCCTCGGATATGTAGGCTCCGAGGTACTTAAAGCTGTTGACTCTCTCAACCGGTGCCCCGTCGATGCTGAGGGGGCTGTAGTCCTTGACCCCCGACCTCCTGAAGTCCACAATCATCTCCTTTGTTTTGCTGACGTTCAGGGAGAGGCTGTTTTCCTGGCACCATCCCGCCAGGACCTTGACCTCTTCCAGGTAGGCCCTCTCGTCGTTGGCAGAGATCAGGCCCACCACCACTGTGTCGTCAGCAAATTTGATGATTGTATTGCTACTCCGCTGAGCCACACAGACTGTGTGTGTACAGGGAGTAGAGGAGGGGACTCAGAACACAGCCCTGGGGGGCCCCTATGTTGAGGGTGATGGATGAGGAGGTGCAGTTGCCTGCTCTCACCACCTGGGGGTCTGCCCGTCAGGAAGTCCAGGACCCACTGGCAGAGGTCATAGTTCAAGCCCAGGTCCCTGAGCTTGGCTATGAGTATGGAGGGGACTATGGTATTGAATGCCGAGCTGTAGTCGATGAATAGCATTCTCACATAGTTCCCCTGCCTCTTGTCCAGGTGTGATGCTGCTGTGTGCAGCACATGGGGCTATGGCGTCCTCCGTGGACCTGTTGGGGCGGTATGCAAATTGCAGGG
Source organism: Notolepis coatsorum (assembly GCF_963971535.1). NCBI lineage: Eukaryota > Metazoa > Chordata > Actinopteri > Aulopiformes > Paralepididae > Notolepis > Notolepis coatsorum. The sequence goes on along the minus strand of NC_140166.1, from coordinate 67,445,013 downwards.
GGTCCATGTTGATGGGGAGGGAGGAGCAGATGTAGCCCTTTACTAGCTTCTCAAAGCACTTCATGGCTATGGAGGTGAGAGCTACACGGCGGTAGTCGTTGAGGCAAGCAGGCTTGGATTTTTTGGGTACAGGGATAATAGTGGACTTCTTCAGGCAGGTGGGGATGACAGCCTGTTCTAAGGACAGGTTAAATATGTCAGTGAACTAATAAAGAAACTTGAAACTTGAACTTGAACTTGAACTTTCTCCACCAATCCACTAACCTCGTTCCCACTTTTATCTCCGTGAGATAAAGCCTGGTAAAGAACTACGGCCGAAAGTGTCTATGGGGTGGAATTTCCGGTGTATGTACTTCCCTTGAAGCTGCTCCAAACAGACCAAACTTTTCCCGAATCCTGTCGGCAAACACGCTAGAACGTCCCGGTCATGTAGTAAATTCTTCAGGCAAAGCAGTTGCAGTGGCTTAAACCACGAAATATTGTGCACTTCACACGTTTCTATAATTGTTTTGTCGAAACTGGAAAGCCTGTAGCCCTGTACTTCCTGTACTTCCATTTACACACTTTAGGAGGCATATCTTTACCAGCCTACCAATCCACAGGTTGTCCCATGATTTGACCAAACACCCACAGATGTGCCCAATCATTCACTCATTAGTTCATTGTTCCCCGTTCTAGGTGCACAGCTATGGGGGAAATGCAGTGTTATTCCATCACAGCAGGCTGGGCAATTTCACATTTTTACAATCAATTATGTCCACCTGTGACACAGCCTCAGTGTCCTGCCTGGCAAGAGAGAGATAAAGAGTGTTGAACTTAAAGGGGCATTTTAACCTGAATCCTATCATTATATTGTGAGGAGGACATACTGTATAATTATGGACATTTCATTTTTAATTTCAAACTCAAAAGGCAACTGAATGGTAAATGGTAAATGGCTGCTTTTTTATATAGCGCTTTTATCCAAAGCGCTTTACAATTTGTTACAAAATTTTTTACCCATTCATTCACACACCGACGGCGGAGGCAACCATGCAAGGTGCCAACGTGCTCATTGGGAGCAATTAGGGGTTAAGTGTCTTGCTCAAGGACACATCGACACGCTGCCCGGGAGGAGCGGGAATCGAACCGGGAACCTCCGGATTGCCAGACGACTGCTCTACCTCCTGAGCTACTATATATACCCTGTATACTTTACCCTGTTCAGAGCAAACTCAGGGGACCAGCCTGTCACTAGAACGGATTCCATAGGTTCCAGAATTCCATTCCAATAATGATGTAGTACCAGGAGGTAGCTTACCAATAAGGGCCTTCAAAATTAACAAATACCAGTGTTTGTTTTGCCTCTCCATCAGCGAGGACCAACCAACCTTCTCATAAAGGACACAGTGATGAGTGTTGTATCTATCATTAGTGTTGAATCTGAGGGCAGAGTGATACACAGAGTCCAGGGATGTAGGGTTCTGTGTGTGAGGGCAGAGTGATGCACAGTGTCAATTATTTTTAACTTGTCTAATGTGTACTTATATGTATTTATGTTACTGCACATACCGCAGACAGTTTATTGTACATAAATACCTGCTTTTTTATTCTGTAAATTTTAGCTTTTCTATCCCTTCATGCTGTGGAGCAAACAGAGAGTAAGAATCACATTGTACTAATATGGCAAATAAAACTAAATCTGAATCTAATAGCTAACGTTCATGCTGGGTGAGTTTGTAAACGTATTTCACCTGCGATATGAATTGTCAAATGTGATTGTGATTGTGTACATTTAGGCTGCATGAATCAAATCAAAATGCGGAAGTAAGTTGTTTCTAATTTGGGGAGGGAGAGATTTGTAGGTAATATCGCCTGATTTGATGACATTATGCTTTTATTTGATTGTATAGGTCGCTATTTTATTAAATTCTGAGCCCATAATTGGTCACGTCTGCCATACCCATACCCATACCCATTACCCATACCCATAACTCCTCTCAAACTCCACCCTCTTTTTCCCGATCCTCCAATGAGAACAGTTTCCTTCTATTCCACAAGGAAAACAATCGTCTCGGCGTGGTCAGCTGGGATTACGTGTCGGCGACGTCTGATCGAGCCTATGATTCACAA
>NC_140166.1:67417823-67442701 GCF_963971535.1 Notolepis coatsorum | reverse complement strand
TGCATGCATTATTTTGTGTTTTCCGTTGGGTGCGGAGGATTTGCAAAATTCTGCATGCAGAGTCTCAATTGGGTGTTTGTCCATTTAGTGAAGTCTTGTTTGCAAGTGGGCCCCAGACTTCGCAACCATACAAGGACATGGGTTCTATGACGGAGTCTAATATTTTGAGTGCGATTTTGATTGGAATGTCTAGCTTGATGTTCCTTTTGATAGCATAAAAGCCCTTCTTGCTTTGTCTCTCAGGTCGTTCACAGCTTGGTTGAATTCCCTGTACACTGATGTTTAGGCCCGAGATAGGTGTAGTTTCTTGTGTGTTCTAGGGCAATTGTGTCTAGGAGGAATTTGTGTTTGAGTTGTTGTAGGCTGGGCCTTTTTTGGAATATCATAACTTTAGTTTGGTTAGATTTACTGTCAGTGCCCATGTCTGGGAGAATTTGTGCATATGATCAAGATGCTGCTGTAGCCCTTCTTTTGTTGGAGACAGCAGCACCAGATCATCTGCAAACAGTAGGCATTTGATTCTGTGTTTGCTAGGGGGATGCCAGGTGCTGCAGTGTGTTCCAATGTTTTTGCCAGTTCATTGATGTATATGTTGTAGCGGGTTGGACTCAAACTGCACCCCTGTCTAACTCCACGGCTTTGAGGAAATAAGTCTGTGTGTTTTCCTCAATCCTCACAGCACATGTGTTGTTGGTGTACATTGACTTTATGAGGTTGTAGGTTTCCCTCCAATGCCATTTTCTAACAGTTTGTACAGCAGACCCTTGTGCCAAATTTAGTCAAATGCTTTTTGAAGTCAACGACACAGGAGTATACTTTGCTTTTATTTTTATTTATTTGGTTGTCGATTAGGGTGCTGAGGGTAAGAATGTGGTCTGTTGTATGGTGATTTGGTAGGAAGGCAATCTGTGATTTGCTTAGGGCATTGTTGTTTGTGAGGAAATGTATGAGTCTGTGGTGACGATCATACAGAGGATTTTTTCAAGGTTGCTGTTTACACAGATCCTACGGTAATTGTTCGGGTCAGATTTGTCTCCCTTTTTGTGGAGCGGTGTTATGAGTCCTTGGTTCCAAATATTGAGGAAGATCCCGGAGCTAAGGACAATGTTAAGACGTTTTAGTATAGCCAATTGGAATTGGAGTCTGTGAGTTCTATCATTTCATTTAGGATACCATCCGCTCCGCAGGCCTTCTTGGTTTTAAGTGTTTTATTTTGTCCTGTAGTTCTTGCAGTGTAATTGGGGAGTCTAGCGGGTTCTGATAGTCTTTTATGGTGGACTCTAGGCTTTGTAGTTTATCTTGTATGTGTTTTGCTGTTCATTATTTGTATTATGAACACATCAATCTCTCTCTCTCTCTCCTATCTCCCTCTGTGTCCTCCCTCCCTCTCTCTCTCTATCCCTCTCTCCCTCTGGGTCCTCCCTCCCTCTCTCTCTCTCTCTCTCTCTCTCTCTCTCTCTCTCTCTCTCTCTCTCTCTCTCTCTCTCTCTCTCTGCCAACCATCTCCATCTCCATATCCTCGGAGCCTCCTGCGGTGTGCCTGGATAGAATTCAATTAGGGAGATTGTTTGCACCCCCCCCCCCCCCCCCCCTCCCCGCTCAGAGCATAGTGTAGGATGCTGTGGATGAGTGGGCTGGTCGCCTGCCGAGCTCCACCTCCCAACTCTCTCATGCACACACACGCACACACCACACACACACACACACACACACACACACACACACACTGCACAGACACACACACACCTCTTCCTCTCCGTCCCCCCACCCTTCTAAATCACCCCTCCCCTAATTTCCCCCCCTCAATATCCTACGTGCTTTGTGTGTTTAAACCCCCCCCCCCCCCCCCCTCCCTCCCTCACACACACACACACACACAGAAAATGCCCCCCCCCCCCCCCCCCCCGTTTGTATTACCGTTTGCTCCTGTTGGATGTTTTCATTCTGTTCCACTCAGAGAGATGGAGGCGAGAGATATCCACTCATTGGGAAGCGAGGGGGGAGGGAGGGAGGGAGGGAGGGAGGGAGGGAGGGAGGGAGGGAGGGAGGGAGGGAGGGAGGGAGGGAGGGAGGGAGGGAGGGAGGGGGCTTCTGACATATCTCCCGACTGATGAAGTGATTTGGCTATGTGTAAGCTGGAGGAGCAGGAGGAGGAGGAGGAGGTGGAGGAGGAGGAGGAGATGAGGGAGGAGGAGGAGGAGGAGGAGAGGGAGGAGGAGGGGGAGGAGGAGGAGCAGGAGGAGAGGGAGGAAAGGGGAGGCGGAGGTGGAGGAGGAGGAGGAGGAGGAGGAGAGAAAATACAGTTATTATTACGGCGGGTAATACAGTCAGCGGCGAGGTATAGCACACAGGTTCATTGCTTGGCTGCTCTCCTCCGCATAACGCTTCCACAGGGGGGTTGGAGTGGGTGGAGGTGTTGATGGTGGAGGTGTTGTTGGGCGGAGGAGGGGATTTGGAACTGTATTCTGAACTCAACCGGTTCGCCAATAACACTGCCAGGTGTAAGTCCAACATGTACATAATGAGTTCATTACTCCTTCCTTAGTAACACACTGAGTCCAACATGTACATAATGAGTTCATTACTCCTTAGTAACACACTGAGTCCAACATGTACATAATGAGTTCATTACTCCTTAGTAACACACTGAGTCCAACATGTACATAATGAGTTCATTAATCCTTAGTAACACACTGAGTCCAACACGTACATATGAGTTCATTACTCCTTAGTAACACACTGAGTCCAACACGTACATAATGAACTCATTACTCCTTAGTAACACACTGAGTCCAACACGTACATATGAGTTCATTACTCCTTAGTAACACACTGAGTCCAACACGTACATAATGAACTCATTACTCCTTAGTAACACACTGAGTCCAACATGTACATATGAGTTCATTACTCCTTAGTAACACACTGAGTCCAACATGTACATATGAGTTCATTACTCCTTAGAAACACACTGAGTCCAACACGTACATATGAGTTCATTACTCCTTAGTAACACACTGAGTCCAACATGTGCATATGAGTTAATTACTCCTTAGTAACACACTGAGTCCAACATGTACATATGAGTTCATTACTCCTTAGTAACATACTGAGTCCAACATGTACATATGAGTTCATTACTCCTTAGTAACATACTGAGTCCAACATGTACATATGAGTTCATTACTCCTTAGTAACACTGAGTCCAACATGTACATATGAGTTCATTACTCCTTAGTAACACACTGAGTCCAACATGTACATATGAGTTCATTACTCCTTAGTAACATACTGATTCCAACATGTACATATGAGTTCATTACTCCTTAGTAACACACTGCGTCCAACATGTACATATGAGTTCATTACTCCTTAGTAACACACTGAGTCCAACACGTACATAATGAACTCATTACTCCTTAGTAACACACTGAGTCCAACACGTACATAATGAACTCATTACTCCTTAGTAACACACTGAGTCCAACATGTACATAATGAGTTCATTACTCCTTAGTAACACACTGCGTCCAACATGTACATAATGAGTTCATTACTCCTTAGTAACACACTGAGTCCAACATGTACATATGAGTTCATTACTCCTTAGTAACACACTGAGTCCAACATGTACATAATGAACTCATTACTCCTTAGTAACACACTGAGTCCAACACGTACATATGAGTTCATTACTCCTTAGTAACACACTGAGTCCAACACGTACATAATGAACTCATTACTCCTTAGTAACACACTGAGTCCAACATGTACATATGAGTTCATTACTCCTTAGTAACACACTGAGTCCAACATGTACATATGAGTTCATTACTCCTTAGTAACACACTGAGTCCAACATGTACATATGAGTTCATTACTCCTTAGTAACATACTGATTCCAACATGTACATATGAGTTCATTACTCCTTAGTAACACACTGCGTCCAACATGTACATATGAGTTCATTACTCCTTAGTAACATACTGATTCCAACATGTGCATATGAGTTAATTACTCCTTAGTAACACACTGAGTCCAACATGTACATATGAGTTCATTACTCCTTAGTAACATACTGAGTCCAACATGTACATATGAGTTCATTACTCCTTAGTAACATACTGAGTCCAACATGTACATATGAGTTCATTACTCCTTAGTAACACTGAGTCCAACATGTACATATGAGTTCATTACTCCTTAGTAACACACTGAGTCCAACATGTACATATGAGTTCATTACTCCTTAGTAACACACTGAGTCCAACATGTACATATGAGTTCATTACTCCTTAGTAACACACTGAGTCCAACACGTACATAATGAACTCATTACTCCTTAGTAACACACTGAGTCCAACATGTACATAATGAACTCATTACTCCTTAGTAACACACTGAGTCCAACATGTACATATGAGTTCATTACTCCTTAGTAACACACTGAGTCCAACACGTACATATGAGTTCATTACTCCTTAGTAACACACTGAGTCCAACATGTACATATGAGTTCATTACTCCTTAGTAACATACTGAGTCCAACATGTACATATGAGTTCATTACTCCTTAGTAACACACTGAGTCCAACATGTACATAATGAACTCATTACTCTTTAGTAACACACTGAGTCCAACATGTACATATGAGTTCATTACTCCTTAGTAACACACTGAGTTCAACATGTACATATGAGTTCATTACTCCTTAGTAACACACTGAGTCCAACATGTACATATGAGTTCATTACTCCTTAGTAACACACTGAGTCCAACATGTGCATATGAGTTCATTACTCCTTAGTAACACACTGAGTCCAACATGTACATATGAGTTCATTACTCCTTAGTAACACACTGAGTCCAACATGCACATATGAGTTCATTACTCCTTAGTAACACACTGAATCCAACATGTACATAATTAACTAATTACTCCTTAGTAACACTGAGTCCAACATGTACATATGAGTTCATTACTCATTAGTAACACACTGAGTCCAACATGTACATATGAGTTCATTACTCCTTAGTAACACACTGAGTCCAACATGTACATATGAGTTCATTACTCCTTAGTAACACACTGAGTCCAACATGTACATATGAGTTCATTACTCCTTAGTAACACACTGAGTCCAACATGTACATATGAGTTCATTACTCCTTAGTAACACACTGAGTCCAACACGTACATAATGAACTCATTACTCCTTAGTAACACACTGAGTCCAACACGTACATAATGAACTCATTACTCCTTAGTAACACACTGAGTCCAACATGTACATATGAGTTCATTACTCCTTAGTAACATACTGAGTCCAACATGTACATATGAGTTCATTACTCCTTAGTAACACACTGAGTCCCACATGTACATATGAGTTCATTACTCCTTAGTAACACACTGAGTCCAACATGTACATAATGAGTTCATTACTCCTTAGTAAAACACTTAGTCCAACACGTACATAATGAGTTCATTACTCCTTAGTAACACACTGAGTCCAACATGTACATATGAGTTCATTACTCCTTAGTAACACACTGAGTCCAACATGTACATAATGAGTTCATTACTCCTTAGTAACACACTGAGTCCCACATGTACATAATGAACTCATTACTCCTTAGTAACACACTGAGTCCAACATGTACATATGAGTTCATTACTCCTTAGTAACACACTGAATCCAACATGTACATAATTAACTCGTTACTCCTTAGTAACACTGAGTCCAACATGTACATATGAGTTCATTACTCCTTAGTAACACACTGAGTCCAACATGTACATATGAGTTCATTACTCCTTAGTAACACACTGAGTCCAACATGTACATATGAGTTCATTACTCCTTTGTAACACACTGAGTCCAACACATACATATGAGTTCATTACTCCTTAGTAACACACTGAGTCCAACATGTACATATGAGTTCATTACTCCTTAGTAACACACTGAGTCCAACACGTACATAATGAACTCATTACTCCTTAGTAACACACTGAGTCCAACACGTACATATGAGTTCATTACTCCTTAGTAACAAACAGATTCCAACATGTACATATGAGTTCATTACTCCTTAGTAACATACTGAGTCCAACATGTACATATGAGTTCATTACTCCTTAGTAACACACTGAGTCCAACATTTACATATGAGTTCATTACTCCTTAGTAACACACTGAGTCCAGCATGTACATAATGAACTAATTTTATTTTTTTTAACAATATATTTATTGGGTTTTAGTTTGCAAATTACAACATGTATATCAGCAGAGCAGTATTCAGCAAACATTTTCACCCCGTTCTCCCTCCCCTAACCCCACCCCACACAAAATAATAATTAACTTCAAAAACAGGTTCACATAGGAAGGATACAGATTTAAATAAAAAATAAACATAAATAAATAATAATACAACCAAAATGTTTTACACATTAAGTAAAGGGTGTTTCTTGTCGTTTTTACACAATAATAAGAGTTGTCCCACAGTACTCCCCCTAATCCCGTTCTTGTTGAAGCAAGTTCCCAACATTCGTATTATGCTTTAAGAAGTACACAAATGGTCCCCAGGCATTATCAAAAATGTTTTGTTTACGTCTAACAATATACACCATCTTTTCCATTGACATATTTGAAGCCATTTCTTTAATCCACATACCAATTCTTGGTCCATCAACATTTTTCCAATTAAGAGCTATTACACGTTTTGCTTGTAATATGCACATATCTATAAATCTAAACTATTTGCGTTGTAGATGTGGGGTGGTAGGATATAAACCAAGAATAAAAAGCTTGGGATTCAATGGCAACTTCTTTGATAAGATTTGATCGATCAGATCAATAACATCTTGCCAGAAGGTTTTCACTTTCACACATTCCCATATGCAGTGGAACAGTGTCCCCCTTTCCTCACTACACTTAATACAAGTATCTGGAATATTATCATTAAACTTATGCAATTTAACAGGAGTTATATATGTACGCATCAGCCATTTATATTGTATAAGTTTTAGGTTGCTACTGACTGTCTGACTCTGTGCCTCTTTACATGCCACGCTCCATTCTTCTAAAGATATTTCCTCCTCTATGTCTTCGTTCCATTGATTCAGTTTTGATTCAGATGATTCATCTGAACCAGATACAAATAAGTCGTATAGCATTGAAATTATACCTTTACCATAACAGTGTCTAGTGACTGCTACCTCTAAGATGGAAATGTTCGGTATATCCAATGAATGGTTCTGAGATGATATAAAACTCCTTAGCTGAAGATATTTAAAAAAGTGATGTTTCGGAATATCATATTTTGTAGATATTTCCGCAAAGGACATGAATACTTCATCCTCCTCCCTGTATACGTCTTGCACTTTCCTTAACCCCTTTTCAGCCCATACTTTAAATCCACTATCGTTTTGCCCTGATTTAAAATTGGCATTGCCCCAAATAGGACTGAACCTGGATCGGGACGTATTTATATTCAAATATTTGAGTGTGTCAAACCACACATCTATCATGTTTAAAATAATGGGGTTGTCTGTATTTTTCTTCAGATATTTACGGTCTCCAGAATACAAATACAGGTGCAAGGGTAAGCTCGGTTTAACAGAGCAGGATTCTGAATGGATCCAAGCAGGGGGATTCTCCGATGAGAAGTAAAACATGATCGTCCGCAATTGTGCTGCCCAGTAATACCATTGGATATTTGGGCATTTCAGGCCTCCTCGGTCATATGGTAGGTAAAGTAGAGATAGACGTAATCTGGGGCGTTTATTTTGCGATATAAAGTTGGTAAAGTTTCATAATGAACTCATTACTCCTTAGTAACACACTGAGTCCAACATGTACATATGAGTTCATTACTCCTTAGTAACATACTGAGTCCAACATGTACATATGAGTTCATTACTCCTTAGTAACACACTGAGTCCAACATGTACATATGAGTTTATTACTCCTTAGTAACACACTGAGTCCAACATGTACATAATGAACTCATTACTCTTTAGTAACACACTGAGTTCAACACGTACATAATGAACTCATTACTCCTTAGTAACACACTGAGTCCAACATGTACATAATGAGTTCATTACTCCTTAGTAACACACTGAGTCCAACACGTACATAATTAACTATTTACTCCTTAGTAACACTTAGTCCAACACGTACATAATGAACTCATTACTCCTTAGTAACACACTTAGTCCAAGACGTACATAATGAACTATTTACTCCTTAGTAACACTTAGTCCAACATGTACATATGAGTTCATTACTCCTTAGTAACACACTGAGTCCAACATTTACATATGAGTTCATTACTCCTTAGTAACACACTGAGTCCAACACGTACATAATGAGTTCATTACTCCTTAGTAACACACTGAGTCCAACACGTACATAATGAACTCATTACTCCTTACTAACCCACTGAGTCCAACAGGTACATAATGAACTCATTACTGCTTAGTAACACACTTAGTCCAACACGTACATAATTAACTATTTACTCCTTAGTAACACACTTAGTCCAACACGTACATAATGAACTATTTACTCCTTAGTAACACTTAGTCCAACACGTACATAATGAACTCATTACTCCTTAGTAACACACTGAGTCCAACACGTACATAATGAGTTCATTACTCCTTAGTAACACACTGAGTCCAACACGTACATAATGAACTCATTACTCCTTACTAACCCACTGAGTCCAACAGGTACATAATGAACTCATTATTGCTTAGTAACACACTTAGTCCAACACGTACATAATTAACTATTTACTCCTTAGTAACACACTTAGTCCAACACGTACATAATGAACTATTTACTCCTTAGTAACACACTTAGTCCAACACGTACATAATGAACTATTTACTCCTTAGTAACACTTAGTCCAACACGTACATAATGAACTCATTACTCCTTAGTAACACACTGTGTCCAACACGTACATATGAGTTCATTACTCCTTAGTAACACACTGAGTCCAACACGTACATAATGAACTCATTACTCCTTAGTAACACACTTAGTCCAACACGTACATAATGAACTATTTACTCCTTAGTAACACTTAGTCCAACACGTACATAATGAACTCATTACTCCTTAGTAACACACTCTGTCCAACACGTACATATGATTTCATTACTCCTTAGTAACACACTGAGTCCAACACGTACATAATGAACTCATTACTCCTTAGTAACACACTTAGTCCAACACGTACATAATGAACTCATTACTCCTTAGTAACACACTGTGTCCAACATGTACATATGAGTTCATTACTCCTTAGTAACACACTGAGTCCAACACGTACATAATGGGTTCATTACTCCTTAGTAACACACTGAGTCCAACATGTACATATGAGTTCATTACTCCTTAGTAACACACTGAGTCCAACATGCACATATGAGTTCATTACTCCTTAGTAACACACTGAGTCCAACACGTACATATGAGTTCATTACTCCTTAGTAACACACTGAGTCCAACATGTACATAATGGGTTCATTACTCCTTAGTAACACACTGAGTCCAACATGTACATATGAGTTCATTACTCCTTAGTAACACACTGAGTCCAACACGTACATATGAGTTCATTACTCCTTAGTAACACACTGAGTCCAACATGTACATATGAGTTCATTACTCCTTAGTAACACACTGAGTCCAACATGTACATATGAGTTCATTACTCCTTAGTAACACACTGAGTCCAGCATGTACATATGAGTTCATTACTCCTTAGTAACACACTGAGTCCAACATGTACATAATGAACTCATTACTCCTTAGTAACACACTGAGTCCAACATGTACATATGAGTTCATTACTCCTTAGTAACACACTGAGTCCAACATGTACATATGAGTTCATTACTCATTAGTAACACACTGAGTCCAGCATGTACATAATGAACTCATTACTCCTTAGTAACACACTGAGTCCAACATGTACATATGAGTTCATTACTCCTTTGTAACACACTGAGTCCAACATGTACATAATGAACTCATTACTCCTTAGTAACACACTCTGTCCAACACGTACATATGAGTTCATTACTCCTTAAGGCCTCTACATGCTACAGCAACTTCAAAGCAACTGCACCACAACATCCACAAAGCAACGGTGTTGTAGACACTATGCCTTTATGCTTCTGCAACATCGACGCGCAAAGTTAGTTTAGGTTCGTGTTAACGTTAGATAATGTACAAAATAAACGTATTTCCGATGCTTTTAGACATCGCTCTTTTATTTTGAAATCCCCCGACCGGAAGTATTTGTGATGTATTCTGCTTGTGTAACTTTAGGTTAGTTTTAACGTTAGCTGGCAGCTACAGGCACTCAAGGTCGAGGAAGGAGCTGCTGAATTTAATCGGCAGGAGGAGAGAGAGCTCGTCAAAGCTGGATATATCCCTGTGGCTGTGGTTGTAGGCACGAAAATGCAGCTCGAACTACCTGTTATATTAAATTAATTGATTGCTGTTTAACAACTTGTCCGTGTCCAGTCCTTTCGAACTGCCCCACCGTCCGTTCATTGTAAACAATGATGCATGTAATTATATTAACGTTACTGTGTATTGTTGTAGCTATGTTAATAAATTCTGAATCGAATCCAGCTCCCGGCGTTGCTATCAGCTTGGCTGTCCTCTCACGCTGATACAATTGGCTGTATCAGGGGGTGGGAAGCTGAAGGGTGGGTCCTGGGCGTTGTGGACAGCGACCCCTACAGTTCGGTCGGGGCGCCTGCTCAGCGAGGGTTGGATCTGAGGAGAGATAGTGTGGCCTCCCACACGCTACACTCTCCCCGGTGAGAACCTGCGCGGCCAGGTTGGCCTGCCCCAGGCTGCACATGCGTCGGAGGAAAGCATGTGACAGTCTCCGGTCTCCCGGACCAACAGTAGGGGAAAGTACGCAACAACCAGGAAGGGTGGGATGGGAGAAAAATCGGGAAAAAGGAGGGGAAGAAAGATACAAAAAAAAAAAAAAATAAAAATCTGAATGGCATTAACGTTAGTTGGGTATGATAGAGCATTGAATAGCATCAAGTTCAACGCTAGCTGGCTGGCTACAACAATGGCGGATGGTATTCCTCGCTGCGGGACCAATATTATTATATGACAGCCCCGCCACCATTCACTACCAACCAATCACTGCTACGCAATATCAACGCAACGGTTGTTTAGATTAGATTTGGGTGAAAGGTACGCAACGTCCTCGCAACACAGTCTACGTACATATGAGTTCATTACTCCTTAGTAACACACTGTGTCCAACACGTACATATGAGTTCATTACTCCTGTTCCCAACATTTTGTCAGCGTTGCATTTTTAAGACGGGGGAACGTGGGAACGGGATGACATCCAACAATGTACAGTAAGATAAGATAAGATGAAATAACATAAGATTATTTCCCAAAGTGCTTAATAGTGCACTACTACCATAGTGTCTTTATACCTGTATCACTGTATCTATTAATACTACAATTCTGTACATACATCTGATTAGCACTATTACTCAGTAGTACTAATTTATATATTCTATACCCAGTTTAATCACCTCTACATTGTATATTACTACTACACTTTACTGTTACATTTTCTCTCTGGTTGGATGCCAAACTTCTTTTTGTTGTGCTGTATGATGACAATACATTTGAATCTAACATAATCAAATCTAATAATCCAATATGTATGCACATATAGTTAAATAGATAGTTATCAACAAAACAGCTGGCGGGATGGTGCCAGGAAAACAGCCTCTCCCTGAACGTCAGCAAAACAAAGGAGATGATTGTGGACTTCAGGAGGTCGGGGGTCAAGGACTACAGCCCCCTCAGCATCGACGGGGCACCGGTTGAGAGAGTCAACAGCTTTAAGTACCTCGGAGCCTACATATCCGAGGACTTGACATGGACCACACACATTGACAGTGTTGTGAAGAAGGCACGACAACGCCTCTACTTCCTCAGGCGCCTAAGGAAGTTCCAAGTCAGTCAGAAGATCCTTAAGAACTTCTACTCATGTACAATAGAGAGCATCTTGACCGGCAACATCACCTCCTGGTTTGGGAATAGCACTGCACAAGACCGAAGCAGACTACAAAGAGTGACACGTTCAGCCGAACGCACAATTGGAGGGGGGCTCCCCACCCTCCAGAACATTTACAACAAGCGTTGCAAGGGCAAGGCTAAGAGAATCATTAAAGACTCCAGTCACCCGAACAACTGCCTCTTTGAACTGCTGCGGTCAGGCAAGCGATACCGGAGTCTCAAGGCGAGCACAGAAAGACTCAGAAGAAGCTTCTATCCCCAGGCCATCAGGCTGCTAAACGAACAATGAACACTACACAACAACAACCACCAAACGCACATAGCACACACATCCACACGCACACACTCACTTTAAACAAACACACTGTAGCACCCACTCCACACACTTTATAGCACACACCCACTTTAAACAAACACACTGTAGCACCCACTCCCCACACTTTATATTTATTGATGAAGGATTGCACTACAACTCGTACACCTTACTGTAAATTGTACCTAAATTGTACCTCATCCCATTTCTGCTTTGCACTATATAGTACTGTACATAAGTACACTGCATAGTATTGTATATTATATGGTAACTCAGAACATTGTACATATGTCTATACCGAACACTGTGACCTCATTTTCTTCTTCTAAATTACATGCTATACTATGTTATTTGATACTATCTTGTCTAGCACAGTCTCTGGAGCGTAACAGTAAGAAGCATTTTGTATGAAAGTATTCTGTACTTCTGTATGACAACTGTAGCTGAGGGGTACAATTCCCTGACTGTATTGTTAGATATGATATTTAATACCACTACCTCATGTACTTTAACTTCTGGCCACCCAGTACAAGATATAAGTATGATGAACACTTTCCCACCTGATGAAACGAACCAACACAAATGGACCAAATCGAATATTTAATACAGCAAAGGGTGTATACAACATTCACTTAATTACATTTATGATTTGAAATGTTGAGTATGCACTTTTATGGCAAATGAGTATTCGTAGGTAAATCAACATTGAATGTCCAATCTCTGGTTGCGCAGGGAGTAAGTATACAACCTGGAATATTTAGGAAACGATAGCGATAGTACTTAAATGATTATAGCTGGATACACTAAGGGGGGGGGGGGGGGTCCCGCTGGTTGTAAGACAGTAGGAGGGGGGGGTTAGAGAAGCCGCTGGCGGTATCCCATCTGGCCGACGGTGTCTTGGGAGAATCCAAAGTCTTAGACACAGTGCCCACAGAACCTCGGGCCGCAGACGAATACAGCTGGACCCTCTGTGGAACGGTATCTGCCGGTCCACAACGGAGAGACGTGGTGCGACCTCACGTGTAGAGCGCCGCCTCACCTGTAGTCCTCTCCGGGGGGTAATTCCAACACTCGACAGTGTTGGCCTTTATCCATGGAATAACCAAAGCACACAAAGCATAATCCAAGAGCCGTGGAAGGCTCGCCGTCGTCGGGTAGAGTAATCCAATATACAGGTCCAGTCGCTCTTGACCCGGAGCTCCTCGGATGCAATCACCACTAGGGGTCTGACCAGCCTGGATAAGCGTCCAGATAACGTCAGGAACGATGGGGGTACTGATAACTGTAGAACTCGAACCGAACGATGCACCATACATAAATAGACTATTATTAGCTTAATAGAATACGTCCAACTCGACGGTATGGTGCCAAACTATGACCATTCAACTATTAATCTACACGATATCTCAATGCCTATTCTGGGCCAAGTAGGCCCTACTACACCGCACGTGCTTCGTGGGGAGGCTTTTGCGTCTGTCACTCTGTTGGAGGGTAAAGAACTGGACTAAAAGAAAGTTCTACTTTACGAGCGCCATATATATATGCGCTATGAACAAATAGTACCACACGTATTTCGCCCGGCATATTACTGCGCGGAACCGGGGGTTGCCTCGACATGTTAGGCGGCACGATTGAACTTGGACCTAGGGGTATGGCAACCTGGCGCCAGGTTCTCGTCCAATGGTAGAATGAAACTATTATGGGCTGTTTAGTAGAAACGGGGATATTCAATGCATATTGTACAAGGAATATACAGGGGATATCAAACGATATACAAATACAATTAAATATATATATATAAATAAATATACATATTCGGTTTAATCTGATCCTTCACAACAGCCGCCCCCTAATTAGTCCCACCTAATTAGCTAAGCAGAGACAGATTAACCGCACTGTCTTCCACTCAAGGTCCGCTGTAAGGTCAGTCAACTCACATAGTCATAGGGTCATGGTCATCATCGATAGTATCTGGGAGTCGGGGCAGTTCTATGAGCCTCGCCACGGGCCGTGTGTAGGTGCGCCCTTGGACGAGTACTTCAGCTGCTCGGACCTTGCCATCGGCACCGGTGATCACTTTGCTTACGCGGCCAGCCGGCCACATAGCTCTGGGGAGTGACTGGTCAACTATCATGACGACTGTTCCTTCTGTCAAATTGTCTCTCTCTTTTACCCACTTCTGGCGGGTCTGTAGAGACGGTAGGTAGTGAAGTAGGAAGCTGCTCCAAAACTTGTCAGCTAGTACTTGGCTGTACCTCCACATTCTTCGGCCGTTCGCTTCTTCGGGCCTGTACATTGTCTGGGGTAGCGCGGGGTCCAGCCGCCCCATTAGGAGTGTGTTGGGGGTGACTGGGTCGACATCTGCTACATCACTGGAGACGTAACCGAGGGGCTTTGAGTTCAATACTCCCTCGATCTCCGTGAGGACTGTCATTAGGACTTCCTCTGCCACAGTCTGGGCTCCGAGTACGGCATACAGGGCTGTCTTTATAGAACGTACTTCTCGTTCCCAGGTTCCACCGAAGTGGGGTGCGTTCGGGGGATTAAACTGGAAGTCAACCTGGGCTGGAGCGAGGTGGGTCTTAAGTTCTGGGCCCATAGCTTGGAAGCTCTCTCTCAGCTCTCTTTCTCCGCCTTTGAAGTTGGTCCCGTGATCAGACAACAATGTAGACGGTTGTCCTTTCCGTGATATGAATCTCCGGAAGGCCATAAGGAATGAGTCTGTGCTCATGGTCGGAAGGAGCTCGATATGTATCGCTCTGGTGGTCATGCATTTGAATACAATACCCCACCGCTTCTCGGTGCCTCTTCCTCTCTTTATATACAACGGGCCAAAACAGTCCATGCCTGTGGAGTGGAATGGCTTGTCGCCGATTCGGAGGCGACAGGGGGGTAGGTCAGCCATCCGTGGTATGCTGGGCTGCGCGCGCCACTTACGGCAGTCTAGACAGGTTCGCTGGAAGCGCCGTACTGCGTCTCTCCCTTGTAATATCCAATAACGACGTCTGATCTCCGCGAAGACTCTCTCTGCTCCTGCGTGGTGCACATCCTCGTCGTATTTCTTTATGATCAGCTCTGTGACCTTGTGTCGGCTGTTCAAGACGATCGGGTGCTTAATGTCATCTGGTAGATCGGGGGCTCTCCGCAGGCGACCACCCACTCTGATGAGATTATGTGCGTCACTCTCTGGTGCCAGGTGAATCAGTCTGCTGTCTGATGGGACGGGGTTTCCTCCCTGTAGAAAGTCTAGCTCATCGGGGAACGAGTCTCTCTGGGCTCGTTGTAGTAGAAGAAGTTCTGCTTCTTCGTAGTCAGCTGCTGACATGTCAGTGGTGGACTGAATCTCTGGGTGGTGCCGCAGGAATGTCCTTTGTTGCGCACTCTCTAGGGTAATGCAGTCATCTATGTTCGGGTCTGTGGAGGCGACAGTGCTCAGTCCACAGAACATAGGCTTCTTGTTCTCAGCCTCCTCGCTACTTGCTTCCCTCGGGGTGGGCGTAGGCCAATCTCCTTCCGGGAGCTGGAGGAATGCTGGTCCGTCACTGTAGATGTTGCGACGGGTTAGGTCATCCAGGGACATTCCCCGGGTGATGACGTCAGCTGGGTTGTGTTTGGTATCCACATACCTCCAGCTTGCTTCTTCTGTTAGTTCCTGAATCTCGGTGACTCTGACTCCCACGAAGACTTTGTATCTGCATGAATCAGACTTAATCCATGTGAGTACTGTCGTGGAATCTGACCACAAGATTGTTCTATGCACCGGAATGGTGAGTTCACGTTGGATTAACGTGGCTAGATGCGCTCCTGCGAGGGCTGCGCAGAGCTCTAGACGTGGGATCGATTGTTGCTTACGTGGGGCTATCCTTGAGCGGGCCAGTATGAAAGCAGTGTGTATCTCTCCTCCCATCTCTTGGGCACGCAAATAAGCAACCGATCCGTAGGCTACTTCGGAGGCATCGCTGAAGACGTGTAGCTCAATCTCGCATGTCTCTGGCCTCACTGTGGATGGGAAGTAGCTGCGGCGTATATTGACACCTGGGAGTGAACGGAGTTCCGTCTCCCACTCTCTCCATGTTGAGGCAAGGTGTGCGGGTATTGGGTCGTCCCAGCCCTGGTCCTTGTCCCATAGTGCTCGTACAATCATCTTTGCCCTGGTGGTGTAAGGTAGAATACATCCCAGCGGGTCATATTGTCTGGCGAGTGTTCTGTACACACTCCGTCTGGTGGTCGGTATCGCCGCCGACCTTCCTTGCTCTGGAGCCAAGGGTTTGTGTCTATAGTGGAGCGAGTCTGTTTTGAAGCGCCAGACTAATCCTAGTGTCATTTCTTGGGCTTCTCCTGGGATTGTCGCCATCCAGGTCTCGCTGCTGGCAGCCTTGTCTGCGGAGGAGAGGCTGCGCAATACGTGCAGGTCACTGCTGGCCCACTGCCTGAGATCAAAGCCTCCTTTGATTAGGGAGGCGCGTAACTTGATTAGGAGAGCCTCGGCTTCTTCTTGAGTCGAGACGCTTTGTAGACAGTTGTCTACGTAGAAACTGTTCTTCACACTGTGTTGGACCTCTTCATCTGCTGCTGGGTCCTCTGTGACGTGTTTCTGTAGTGCAAATGTAGCACAGCACGGGCTGCATGTGGTTCCGAAGGGGAGTACTTCCCACTGGTAGATGGATGGGTTCTCATCTCCGATCTTCTCTCTCCATAGGAACCGTAGCAGAGGCTTGTCCTCCTCTACTAGTCTCACTTGCAAGAACATCCCTTTGATATCCCCGCTTATAGCCACCTTGTCCTGGCGGAAGCGCAGTAGCACGCCTAGTAGGGAGGGGCCGAGTGTGGGGCCGGGCAAGAGCTCTTTATTCAGATTTTGGGATCCGATCTGGTAGCTGCAGTTAAACACAATGCGATCCTTGCCATTGTGATGGACCTTGTGATGCGGCACGTACCATGATTCGGTCGTCTGATCGGCCTCTTTAATGTCAATCTTTGTTACGTGTCCCGCTGTGATTAGCTTCTCAATCTCAGCTCGGTACACACTCTGTTGAGCGGGGTCTTTGGCTAGGCGCCGCTCTGTGTTCAGTAGATAGCGCTCCGTGGCGTCTTTCTTTGCGTGAAAGGGGGGCATTCCCTCTCGCCTCAGGAGTGGAGTTGCGTATCTCATCACTCCGCCGACTGTGACTCTCTTTGTCCCCTGCTCGAGTAGGTGGATGGCGTAAATGTCTTCTTTAGAACGAATGTCTTTCTTTTCGTTCTTAAAGGGCATTGTCTCTAGGGTCCATAGCCTCTCGACATGCTGCAGGAGAGTGGTGTCTTCTTCTGTCGTTCTGGAGTGGAAGCAGCTAGTGGCTGCGGTTCGGTTGAGAGATTTAGCGAGGGGGCCTTGCAATGTCCATCCTAGGCGGGTCTCGACTGCGGCAGGACAGCCCCGGGGGCCTGTATGGACCCGGTCAATCGGGACTATGAGTTCTGCATGGTCGGAGCCTATCAACAGGGTCGGGGTAGCGCCGTCTATGAGCGGGATAGGTAATTGGCGCAGGTGCACATATTTATCCATCAACTTGGTGACAGGGTAGGTGTACTGCGAGAGTCCTATTTCTTGGCTGGTGAAAGCATTTGTGATCTTGTACCGTCGCTCTGGCTGCCCGTTGGCTGCGATAGTGAAGGAGACATTCTCGCCCTTTATCGTCTTTAAATCTCTTCTTATTGTCCGAATCGTCATTTCGTTCTTGCTCCCCCGCAGTCCCAGTTGAGTCGCAGCGGAGGCGAGCAGAAGGGTCTTCTCTGACCCGTCATCAAGGATGGCGTAAGTGTCCATGACTTTATCCTGGTAGCTCAATGTCACACGGACTACCTTTAAGAGCACTTGAGCTCCGTTGCTGCTGGCGGGGTCAATGTACATGACACTTGCCTTGGTGCCGCTCCGTGGTGCAGGTATAGGCCGTCTTCCGTTACTATCGTGTAGTATATCTAGATGGGCTCCATCGCACCGGCTGCACCTTTTCTTTAGGCGGCATTCGGCTGCCATGTGGGGCCGCGCACATCGATAACAGCGCCGGTTGGACTTTATCCATTGGCTCACTTCTTCTGCATTCATCTTTGTGAATGAGTCACATTGTGACAGCCAGTATTCTTTCTCACAGTAGGGACACGCTATCTTCCACTTCTCCTTTCTCGAGGGGGTGCTGTGACTCTTACTGCTCGGTACTGACTCTGATTGGTGCATGACAGTCACCGATCTTCTTCCATCACTTATTCTCCTGGGTCCCTCTCTGGAGCTTGGCGTGCTCCGCCCGAAGGTGTCCAGTCGTAAGCTGCTGACCTCTCTCGCCAGGAAGTCGGCCAGATCAAGGAGGGATGGCTCGGGGCCGTCGGGATCTCGGTAGTCCCTCTGCCGCCGAAAGCGCTCCTGTCTTGCGGGTGGCAGCTTCTCCAAAATCCTCTCAACGTTAGAGTTGGCGTACAGCTCATGCCTGCCCTTCTCCCGTTGAGCTCCCAGCATCCCCACCAGGGACTGCACTTTGATTGACAGGTCGTCTAGTGAGCGATTGTCTGTGGCTGGGGGTAGGCGGTCAATATGCCTTATCTCCTGGATTACGTAATCCCATATACGTCCATATCTTTGATCCAGCGCTGCAAGGGCCGCTGTGTATGGGGTCGAGGAGGTAGCATAGGCTAGCGCTATATTGTGCGCTCGCGGTACTTTCAGGTGCTTCAATAATATTGCATACTTGTGGCGTTCATCAGCGACATCCACCATCATTGTCTCTAAACACATCCGGAGCTCCGTGTACTGTGCTCGACTCTCATAGGCGAAGTCTGGGAATGACGGCGTGGCGTTGTATGACGCCGTGGATGGCGGATACATCGGCGAGCGTTGGGGGAGAGACCTCCTGGGCGAGTCCCCTCTTGCACCTCGCTGTGGGCTGGTACTGGCAGGGTACCATGGCCCTCTGGTCCAGGTACTGTTCCTCGGGGCTGGTCGTGCGTCGTGCTCACCCGTAAATAGAGTCGGGGGTCTGTAGCGCAGCGCCGCGGGGGTATAGCCTGGACTGTATGGGACCTCCTGGTCCGGTGGAGTACTGTGCTGTCGTCGGGCTTGGTTCTCCTCTTCTCCCTCTTCTTCTTCTATCAAATCTTCCAGATCTTGTAATCGTTTATTTAGCTTCTCCGCAGTGTAGGCTGCTCCTTCCTTGTAGCTGGGTCTCGCTTGGACCGGTATGGGAAGGGGGTCTGCGGGGGGTCTAGACTCGGTCTGTTGGTCAAGTTCAGGGTCGCTTGCTCGTTGCGGTGACGCTGCTCTTGACTGCTGTCTCGACGAGTTCCTTGAGCCCCTGGCGGAGGGAGAGGGAGTTGTCCTTTTGATCAGCTGCTCTATTAGTTGCGCTTGTAGTCTGTCGCGCTCTGCGTCTCTTTGGGCACCGGCAGCGGCGCGCTGGGCGTCGGCGGCGGCGCGCTCTGTTTCTCTTTGGGCACCGGCAGCGGCGCGCTGGGCGTCGGCCCGGTCTCTTGCCATATTCTCTTCCATCTGGAAGCGTCTCATCTCCAGACTTGTGCGCTGTTCTTCGCTCCGTTGCTGTGCTTGGAGGTGTTCGCGCTCGCTGGTCGCCTGGGCTTGGAGACGTTCGCACTCGCTAAGCGTCTGTGCTTGGAGCCGATCGCGTTCGGTAGAGGCTGTCAGGCTGACGAGGAACGCCTGTTGTAGTATCCTCTCCGCTTCGCTGGGGGAAGGCGGTAGTGGAGGTGAGCCCCTCCTGCGTGAACCGCTCCTGGGGGTACTCGTTGGGGAGTCCTGGAGCTCTAGTTCCTCGGCGCTCTCCTCTTCTTCTTCCGTGCAGAGTTCTCTCTCTGTAGGGTTGTCTTCCTCCCGGGGCGTGTCGGGGACTACTTCTTTAGTAGTGGCGGGGGGTAAAGGCATGTCAATTCCCTCCTGGTCCCCACCGTGGGCTTGGTCAGTTACATTAGGACCTACTAGGGCCTCTGTGGTCGGGGAAACCTGGTCGTTAAGGTCAGACATAATTTTACTTTCTACTTTTACCACGTTTACCGTTTGTCGAAGGCTAGGTAGTTGACTGACAGTGTAAGCCTCTAAGTACTGAGGTGTCTGTCGTCTGCGCCGCGGGCGTTCTAGGTTAGGAGGATCGTTTCGTGGAGTGTTCATCATAGGCCATTTCGATATTAATAACACTATATTAATATTACACTAGTTACCATCCGGCTCGAAGGACCAATTGTAGCTGAGGGGTACAATTCCCTGACTGTATTGTTAGATATGATATTTAATACCACTACCTCATGTACTTTAACTTCTGGCCACCCAGTACAAGATATAAGTATGATGAACACTTTCCCACCTGATGAAACGAACCAACACAAATGGACCAAATCGAATATTTAATACAGCAAAGGGTGTATACAACATTCACTTAATTACATTTATGATTTGAAATGTTGAGTATGCACTTTTATGGCAAATGAGTATTCGTAGGTAAATCAACATTGAATGTCCAATCTCTGGTTGCGCAGGGAGTAAGTATACAACCTGGAATATTTAGGAAACGATAGCGATAGTACTTAAATGATTATAGCTGGATACACTAAGGGGGGGGGGGGGGGGTCCCGCTGGTTGTAAGACAGTAGGAGGGGGGGGTTAGAGAAGCCGCTGGCGGTATCCCATCTGGCCGACGGTGTCTTGGGAGAATCCAAAGTCTTAGACACAGTGCCCACAGAACCTCGGGCCGCAGACGAATACAGCTGGACCCTCTGTGGAACGGTATCTGCCGGTCCACAACGGAGAGACGTGGTGCGACCTCACGTGTAGAGCGCCGCCTCACCTGTAGTCCTCTCCGGGGGGTAATTCCAACACTCGACAGTGTTGGCCTTTATCCATGGAATAACCAAAGCACACAAAGCATAATCCAAGAGCCGTGGAAGGCTCGCCGTCGCCGGGTAGAGTAATCCAATATACAGGTCCAGTCGCTCTTGACCCGGAGCTCCTCGGATGCAATCACCACTAGGGGTCTGACCAGCCTGGATAAGCGTCCAGATAACGTCAGGAACGATGGGGGTACTGATAACTGTAGAACTCGAACCGAGCGATGCACCATACATAAATAGACGTTATGGTGCCAAACTATGACCATTCAACTATTAATCTACACGATATCTCAATGCCTATTCTGGGCCAAGTAGGCCCTACTACACCGCACGTGCTTCGTGGGGAGGCTTTTGCGTCTGTCACTCTGTTGGAGGGTAAAGAACTGGACTAAAAGAAAGTTCTACTTTACGAGCGCCATATATATATGCGCTATGAACAAATAGTACCACACGTATTTCGCCCGGCATATTACTGCGCGGAACCGGGGGTTGCCTCGACATGTTAGGCGGCACGATTGAACTTGGACCTAGGGGTATGGCAACCTGGCGCCAGGTTCTCGTCCAATGGTAGAATGAAACTATTATGGGCTGTTTAGTAGAAACGGGGATATTCAATGCATATTGTACAAGGAATATACAGGGGATATCAAACGATATACAAATACGAAAAATATATATATATAAATAAATATACATATTCGGTTTAATCTGATCCTTCACAACAACAACTATTAAAGAAACTTGAAACTTGAAACTTGAAACAGCTTTAGGCCATCACCGAAGATCTGACGGCCACTACTCCGGTCGCATTCAGCCTGCTGATATAAAGCTACTATGCTTTCCCAGCATGCTTTGCGCACACACCCACCGCGGTCGCCGTAGCATCAGCAACAGCTCTGTTTTTGACCACAATGGGCCCTGCCACAGTTGTGTCATGTTATCTTAAAGGTCGGACCTTTTGTTTTCACAGTCCAGCTCTGCTACACGCTTCCCTCATGGACGATGCAAAATGACTAGTTTGAATGGGCAGTGTGTGTCGCGCTGGACGGGCAAATTCCTCTCGGGGCATAACGCTCTTGAATTTGAATTCCGCCCCAGACAGAGTTGACTTTGCAAGCTCTTTTGTTGTCATTCGGGGTTAACCAAATGAGCGGGCGACGGAACAGATCAGGCCCGGGCGATATTGGGCAAAGCCCCTGAAAAGCCACTAAATAACTTCATTATCTAAGAGACACACATAGATAATGACTAATTTGTTGACTCTCCTCTGTGCAAATTGCTGTTATCTGGACAACCCTAACGTGGGGAAATGTGTTTGCTCTGGTTCGGTGTCACCTTTACCCCCCAGCCGGTCCTCGCTGAGGTGTGAGAGCACTCTGCTGCAGCCAGCCTGGGCCTCACACTCCCACTGATGCTAACGTTGAGTCACTGGATGAATTTGCTGCTCACTAATGGCTGCTCCTCCATAATGGCTGCTCCTCCATAATGGCTGCTGCTCTTCCATAATGGCTACTGCTCCATAATGGCTGCTGCTCCTCCATAATGGCTGCCGCTCCTCCATAATGGCTGCTGCTCCTCCATAATGGCTGCTGCTCCATAATGGCTGTTCCTCCATAATGGCTGCTACTCCTCCATATTGGCTGCTGCTCTTCCATAATGGCTGCTGCTCCTCCATAATGGCTGCTGCTCCTCCATAATGGCTGCTGCTCCTTTATATTGGCTGCTGCTCTTCCATAATGGCTGCTGCTCCTCCATAATGGCCGCTCCTCCGTAGTGGATGAACAGTCGGCCGAGACCTTGTTGTTGATTAATGGGTTTTTCTGCATTTTCTTAGCCTTACGGAATGAGTTATTTAATACAGAATGAGTTATTTAATACAGAATGAGTCATTTCATACGGAATGAGTTATTTCATACAGAATGAGTCATTTCATACGGAATGAGTCATGTCATACGGAATGAGTCATTTCATACAGAATGAGTCATTTAATACGGAATGAGTTATTTCATATGGAATTAGTTATTTCATACGGAATGAGTTATTTCATAGAGAATGAGTCATTTCATACGGAATTAGTTATTTCATACGGAATGAGTTATTTCATACAGAATGAGTCATTTCATACGGAATGAGTTATTTCATACAGAATGAGTCATTTCATACGGAATGAGTTATTTCATATGGAAAGAGTAATTTCATACAGAATGAGTTATTTCATACGGAATGAGTCATTTCATACAGAATGAGTCATTTCATACAGAATTAGTTATTTCATACGGAATGAGTTATTTCATACAGAATGAGTTATTTCCATACAAAGAAAGAGGTGCTTTTGCATTATTACACGTAGGGAACTCGAATTTCACAGATTTGTGTGAGTGAACGGGTGAAATGTGAGGAACAAATTGTAAAGCGCTTTGGATAAAAGCTGTTATATAAATGCACCATTTAACATTAAAAAAAAAAAGAGCGTTGTGTTATCAATAAGTCGGAAGGTGTGTCAGCTCCGTCCACGTCCACACACATCCGAGACGCAGCACAGAGCACTGCAGCAGAGTAGAGCTCAGCTCACACCACAGATAGGCCTTTCACACCGGCCGAACGTAATCTCGAACCGGCCGGCACGTTCACACCGGGATTAATTGGTTCAGAACATGACAGAGGCATTAGTTCGGCCCTCTAAGAAAACACTAAGCACTGATTTTTCATGTTCCGAACCAATTATTCCCGCTGTGAACGCACCGGTCGGTTGGAGATTACGTTCCGGCTCTGGCCGGTGTGAGAGGCCTAGAGAGAAAGAGGCTCTAGGGATGCGACAGGTTCCACAGCGACGGCGGAGGATTTGGTGACATTTCAGATTTAATAATAAACAATGGATATTCATCATTGGAAATGTATTAAAAACAGACATTAGACGGACAGACACATCAGATCAATGGGGCCGCACGACGCTAGAGATCAAAGTAAGCGCTCCACACAGATAATCTGTGTCATCTTGTGAAGTGTCAGGTTTCCCTGGTAACACCGGCGGTGGTGTCATGATCGGGGAAATCCCCTCACCGTGGGCCGAGGAAACAATACAAGAAGGAAGGGTCATCGCGTTACATCAGATCACATTCTTTTATATTTGTTTCCTTGTTATAGAACGCTGGTATTCATGACGTGGCGACTCTTCCTTCTTTTATAGTTTCCTCGTTATAGAACGCTGGTATTCTGATTCTTTTATAGTTTCCTTTACTGTGGTGTCCCTAACACACAAAGCACACACAAAGCACACACAGAGCCTGATGCACTTGTATTGTAACTCAGTTACTTTTTCTACTCTGCATTGTATATTGTATATTGAACACTTTTGTTTACGTACTTGACTTCTATTTTATACTTATTTTATACTTATCTATTTGTATCTAGCACAATCTCTGGAGCAAAACAGAAAGAAGCATTTCATATAAAAGTATTCTGTATTGTTGTATGACAACTAATAAAGAAACTTGAAACTTGAACTTGAAACTTGAAACTCAGACATACACACGCATAGATTCACACACACACACACACGCACGCACGCACGCACGCACGCACGCACGCACGCACGCACGC
>NC_140166.1:67374738-67415123 GCF_963971535.1 Notolepis coatsorum | reverse complement strand
CTGCAGAGGCTACGTGAGGCTATAGCACAGGTATATTCAGGCTGTTTTCCGTCGGTCATGGCGTGCTTTATCAGGGCGGGGTGTCTTGGATGGGGATGTGGTGGGGATTGATGTGTGGGGTGTGTTTGGGGGACTGGCTGATCCGGGGGGGGGTTCACATGCTTTCGAGCAACACTGTACTTATTGTACTTATTTTATGCCTATTCTTATGTCTGCACGTTCTACACTGCACTACTTTTATTGTATTTTTATACCTATTCTTATGTCTGCACTTTATGCATTGCTTTTAATCTGTCAACTGTATGCTAATTTATGCTATTCGCTGTGAGGCACTTTGAGCTGCAATCCATGTATGAAAGGTGCTATATAAATAAAGTTATTATTATTATTATTATTATTATTATTATTATTATTATTATTATTATTATTATTATTATTATTATTATTATTATTATATAACACCAGTAAAACAAAACCTGAAACCTCAAGTCTCCACTTTGCCTTACTTTACTATTTTAGAATGTTATATACATGTCTCAGAATGTATATCCCTGACTGAATTGTATTCTTATTCGTGATTTTTGACTACCTAAAATGTTTACTGTGAGGGATCTGCAGCGCTGAATTCCCCCTCGGGATCAATAAAGTACTTTCTATTCTATTCTCTTCTCTACCTTGTGACAGACTAAGACCAGACACTCAGACCGGTGCGAGTTGGTTGATGGCCGGACTCCTCGGTGCTGCTCGGTTGGAGCGTGACCGCCGGCGTGAGTGGAGGCAAGTCCGGGATATAAAGACAGGATTGATTAGTTTGACTTTGACACACCTCCAACTGAAAGAGAGTGTGTCCCCCAGTGAGCGGAGCAGCCAGCCGTACACCAGCGCTCCCCGTCTATTGCTGGATGAGATCGCAGCTCTGGAACTCCAGTGCTAATCTTCCTTGCCTATATTACTACCTATTATACTAATATGTCTCTACTACTATGCCTATATTACTACCTATTATACTAATATGTCTCTACTACTATGCCTATATTACTACCTATTATACTAACATGTCTCTACTACTATGCCTATATTACTACCTATTATACTAATATGTCTCTACTACTATGCCTATATTACTACCTATTATACTAACATGTCTCTACTACTATGCCTATATTACTACCTATTGTACTAATATGTCTCTACTACTATGCCTATATTACTACCTATTATACTAATATGTATCTACTATGCCTATATTACTACCTATTATACTAATATGTCTCTACCACCATGCCTATATTACTACCTATTTCTATTATACTAGCATGTCTCTACTACTATGCCTATATTACTACCTACTATACTAATATGTCTCTACTACTATGCCTATATTACTACCTATTATACTAATATGTCTCTATTACTATGCCTATATTACTACCTATTATACTAATATTGTTAGGGAACGGTGTTGTGGAGGACCCAATAGCAGACAGGACGAGGGGAGAATAGGCAGGACGAGACGGCGTGTAGTCAAAAATAGAGCTTTACTAAGAAACAAGGCAATAAACAAGGATTATCCCAAACGAGAGCACAACAATGCTGGCAGAGAGAGCAATGGTACAAAAACATGAACTGAAACGTCAGCAGAGCTGGCAGGGAAAAAAGGGGTACAACTGACTACAAACAAACACTATCAAAACGAGACAAACTGTACACGAAAACAAAGAAGGTGGAAACAACAAAACACTAACACTAGAAACACTTACTGGCAAGGCACAGGATACAGAGAGCATGAGCAAGCACGAGGAACATCAACATGGGACACTAAACATCAACAGGAACATGGACATCAAACACAAACAACGAACCGACAATGGAGTACAGGAAACCACAGCAAATATGTCTCTACTACTATGCCTATATTACTACCTATTATACTAACATGTCTCTACTTCTATGCCTATATTACTACCTATTATACTAACATGTCTCTACTACTATGCCTATATTACTACCTATTATACTAATATGTCTCTACTGCTATGCCTATATTACTACCTATTATACTAATATATCTCTACTTCTATGCCTATATTACTACCTATTATACTAATATATCTACTACTATGCCTATATTACTACCTATTATACTAACATGTCTCTACTACTATGCCTATATTACTACCTGTAACTGAGGGGTACAATTCCCTGACTGTATTGAATAAGTATGGTATCATTAAACCACTACTGAGTTATGTACATTACTACTGGCCATACAGTACACATGTATATGAGATGAACACCCACACAATAACACGGCTTAACAAGAAAGTACTGTTTATAATATTTATTAGAAGAGCATCAAGATTATCTTACATTTATTAAGAATGAGAGTTGCGCTTGTAAGGCGAAGAATGTGCATGAATAGGTCAAGAGCGTAAGTCCATGAGCATATTACGAAGGGGATAATTAATACCACCTGTAGCATAAGAATTATGTAAGGTACACTCGTAGGTCAGCTGGAGATACTAGGGGGGGGGTTCCCTCCGGTTGTAAGCCAGCAGGGGAGAGGAATGTTCGGGAGCAAAAGTCTGGATCAATGAGGAATCAATAAGCTCCAGCTACGGGAGGCGGTACATATACTCCCCTTGATCGGCAGACAAAAAGCAGCAGCTATAATCCAAGTATGCGGGACAGCATGGATAAAGGCCAGCCAGCCTCTTCCTAGAGATGGGCTCGAGTGATGCTCCTCACGGGTAAATCCCACACAGCAGCGGGGTAGACGGTTCTCTGCTCCAGCAGCCACGGTACCAAAGCAATAATAATCCAGCCGGAAAAGGCTCTGCATTCACCGGCGTAGATTCTCCTGTGCACGGTACTTCACATTTAACTAGGTCGAACTTGACGTTATTTCACTAAGCTCTGACACTTTTACTATCCTATTCGCACGCGGTTCTAAGTGCTCTATTTAGACGCAAGGTTGCTCACTTCACTTGGTCGTTGACTCGTGATGAAGGCTTCAACTTG
Source organism: Notolepis coatsorum (assembly GCF_963971535.1). NCBI lineage: Eukaryota > Metazoa > Chordata > Actinopteri > Aulopiformes > Paralepididae > Notolepis > Notolepis coatsorum. The sequence continues at coordinate 67,412,102 of NC_140166.1, read as the reverse complement.
ATCGGTTAACTCGTTTGAGGGTAACTAAGACTAAGTGCTTCTGTATCCACCTGCGACGTATTTATACGTAAGATGAATAATCTAGTGCCAACCTCATTTCTGTCTCGTATTCCTGCGCAAACCTGGGCATGTTGAGACATGTCTTAGCGGTGACTTTGAACTAGACATTGGGGTGTATGGCCGTGGCGCCTAGGGGGTTCGCTGTCCAATAGGAGAACGAATATTATGGTCTGGCCTGTACCTAGGTAAAGGGAGATTCTGTGTATATGTACAAAGAATATACAAGGGATATCAGACGATCTACAAATACTATACAATATATCTCAAGTAATAAATATATATATTCGGTTTAATCTGACCCTTTGTAACAGCCGCCTCCTAATTAGTCCGCACCTAATTAGATAAGCAGAGACAGATTAACCGTCTTGTCCACTACTCAATGTCCGTTGTGAGGAGTAGGGCAATTCACAAAGTCAGTGGGTCATGGTCGTCATTAAGAGAGTCGGGGAGCCTTGGCAACTCTATCAGCCTCGCCACGGGTCGGGTGTATGTCCGTCCCTGGACGAGCACTTCTGCCGTTCTGACCTTTCCGTCGGCACCAGTGATCACTTTGCTTACGCGGCCGGCCGGCTACGCAGCTCGGGGTAGTGACTGGTCTATGATCACGACGACTGTGTCCACTTTTAAGTTGTCCCCGTCCTTGACCCGCTTCTGACGGGCTGGAAGGGATGGTAGGGGGGTTAGGAGGAAGCGGGCCTGAGACTGCTTTGATCTGTGCTTGGCTGCGCCTCCACATCCTCCGTCTGTTCCTCTTGTTTGGTCTGTACCCCGTCTGAGGAGGGGCCGGTTCCGGCCGCCCCATCAAGGAGTCGCTTGGGGTGCTGGGTTCGAGGTCAGCTACGTCTGGAGCGCAGCTGAGGGGGGTGGAGTTCGGAACTCCCTCTTGTGCCCACGGTTCTCTCACAGGCCTCTCGCCTAATGTCAATAGCCTCTCAACGGGCTGTACGAGAGAGTGGCCGGTGTCGCTCGCCTTTGTGTGCAGGCAGCGTGTAGACGTGGGTGGACTGTCAAGTCCGTAGAGGGGGCCCTGGAGCGTCCACACCAGTCGGGTCTGAACCGCGACTGGGCATCCTTTGGGTCCGATGTGGGCCGCCTCAATTGGGAGAATGAGGTCCGCGTGGTCGGAGCCGATGAGCAGGGTCGGTGTGGCGCCGTCGATAAGCGGTATAGGTAGTTGACGTAGGTGCACATACTTCGCCATCAGCTGTGGGATGGGGTAGGTGTACTGTGACAGGCCTATGTCGTGGCTGGTGAAGACGTTGGTAATACTATACTGCTTCTCGGGCTGGTCCACCGCTGCTATCTTGAAGGAGACATTTTCACCCTTTATGGTCTTCTGGTCTCTTCTGATGGTACGTATTGTCATGGTACCTTTGGCACCCCGCAGGCCCAACTGGGCTGCGGCGGAAGCGAGGAGGAGAGTCTTTTCAGACCCATCGTCCAGGACGCCGTAAGTGTCCAGGACCTTGTCCTCGTAGCTCAGGAGCACTCTGACCACTTTGATGAGCACTCGTTGGGTCCCGCTATGCTGGTCAATGTGGAGCACTCCTGTTGGTCGGTTGCCTTGGATCTTCTGGAGTGGTGCCGACTCGCGGTCGTCCGAGTAGCACCGTGACTCCCAGTGTCTGCTGTAGCAGTCGGTACACCAGGGGGCGGTCTGGTGGATCTTCGGTACTGGTGCCACCGCCTCGGCCTGGTACATTACCGTGACGGGCCCACTTTGTTGTCCTGGCGGACGCCTGTTGATGTCATGCAGGACCTCCAAGTGGGCGCCGCCGCACCTGCCGCACTACTTCTTCAAACGGCACTCAGCTGCCATATGGCTGCGCGCGCAGCGGAAGCAGCGGCGGTGGTCTTTGATCCACTGACTCACCTCGTCCGTGGTCAGCTTCTTGAAAGGGTCGCATTGATACAGCCGATGTTCCCCTTCACAGTACTGGCATTCAATCTTCCACTCCTCTTTCGTCGAGGGGGTGTTGTGGTTCTTGTGCTGCGGTACTGATTCGGCTTGGTGCATAACGGTCACCGACCGGCGGTTATCATTTGATCCCCGAGGTCCTGGTCTTGGGCTTGGTCCACTCCACACGAACGTGTCCAGTCGTAGGCTGCTGACCTCCCTGGCGAGGAACTCAGATAGGTCTAGGAGGGATGCCTCTGGGCCGTTGGGGTCGCGGTGGTCTCTCTGCCGCCTGAAGCGCTCTTGTCGGGCGGGAGGGAGCTTCTCTAATATCCTTTCTACATTAGAGTTAGCATACAGTTCATATATCCCTTTCTCTTTTTGGGACCCCAGCATCCCTACCAGGGACTGTACCTTGATAGAGAGGTCGTCCAATGCTCTATTGTCTCTGGCTGGGGGGAGGCGGTCGATATCTCTTATTTCCTGTATCACGTAGTCCCATATGCGTCCATAGCGTTGGTCGAGGGCTACTAGAGCCGCGGTGTATGGGGTACTTGAGTTGGAATATGCCAGCGCTATATTATGCGCTCTGGGCACCTTCAGGTGCTTGAGGAGGATAGCATATTTGTACGTCTCATCGGGGACGTCGGACATCATAGTCTCTAAGCACATCCGTAGCTCCGTGTACTGTGCTCTGTCCTCGCGTGTAAAATCCGGGAACGTCGGTGTGCCAAGGTACGATGCCATGGGTGGCTGGCACATCGGTGAGCGTTGGGGGAGAGGCCTCCTGGGCGAGTCTCCCCGTACGTGTCGTCGTGGGCTGGTACTTGGTGGGTACCGAAGCCCGGGTACCCAGGTGCTGTTCCTCGGGGCTGGCGGTGCGTCAAACTCACCCGTGAGTTGAGTCGGGGGTTTGTAGCGCAGTGACTCGGGGCTGACGTCGGGGCTGTACTGGGCCTCCTGGTCCAGAGTACGTTGCTGCTGGTCGGGGCTGTACTGGGCCTCCTGGTCCAGAGTACGTTGCTGCTGGTCGGCTTGACATTCCTCCTCTTCCTCTTCCTCTGCTAAGTCCTGGAGTCTTCTAGTCAGTCTCTCGGCGACGTAGGCCGGTTCTTCCCGGTTGCTGGGTCTCGTATGGACCGGCCGGGGAGGGGGTTCGGAGACGTGGACAGGATCCTCCTGTTGGCGGGGTCCCGGGTCGCTTGGTCGGGTAGGGGAATGTGTCCTAGACCCTTGTCGTGATGATCTCCGGGAGCTCCGTGCGGAGAGAGGGGGTGTCGCCATGGCAATCAATTGTTCCATCATCTTCGCCTGCAGCCGGTCGCGCTCTGCCTCGCGCTGGGCATGGGCGGCGTCGCGCTCTGCTTCGCGGTGGGCATTGGCGGCCTCGCGCTGTGCATTGACGCTGGCATGGGCGGCGTGGAGCTGTGCATTTGCGGCGTTGCGCTGTGCATTGGCGGCGGCATGCTGTGCATTGGCGGCGGCGTGCTGTGCATCGGCGCGGCTTCTTTCAATGTTCTCTTCCGTCTGAAGGCGTCTGGTCTCCAGTCTTATGCGGTCGTCTTCACTCCTTTGTTGCGCCTGGAAGCGCTCTCGCTCGATTGCAGCGTGTTCGCGCTCGCTCGTCTGTTGAGCCTGGAAGCGTTCTCTTTCCCTGGTAGAATGTTCGCGCTCACTTAGTTGTTGCGCTTGAAGTCGATCGCATTCTGTGGAGGCTGCCAGGGTGGCGATGAATGCCTGCACCAGCATCTTGTCCGCTTCGCTGGGGGAAGACACTGACGGAGGTGATCGGCTTCTAGCAGTGCTCGTTGGAGATCTGTTCTCTGGGCGCGCCTCGAGGTCCGTCTCCTGGGCGCGCTTCTCTTCTGGTAGTGGGTCGGGTTCTGTCCCTGGAGCGCTTTCTTTATCCTGGAGCTCTCCGGGGACCGTCTCGTTGATGTTGTCTGGGGGTATAGTCATGTCATGTCCCCCCTGGTCCCCCCCGTGGGCTTGGTCAGTTTCGTTAGAACCCACTGGGGTCTCTACTGGCGGGGTCGCCTGGTCGGTAGGGTTTGACATACTTTGACTATCCGCTTTAGTTATTTTATCCGCATTTAACTTCTTTATAAAGCTAGGTATTAGACTGACAGCGTATGCCTCTAGATAGGGAGGTGGCTGACGTCTGCGCTGCGGGCGTTCTAGCTCGGGAGAACCGTTTGTGGAGTGTTCACCGCTGGCCATGTCAATATTAATATTATATTAATATTACGCTAATTACCCTCCGACTCAAAGGACCAATTGTAACTGAGGGGTACAATTCCCTGACTGTATTGAATAAGTATGGTATCATTAAACCACTACTGAGTTATGTACATTACTACTGGCCATACAGTACACATGTATATGAGATGAACACCCACACAATAACACGGCTTAACAAGAAAGTACTGTTTATAATATTTATTAGAAGAGCATCAAGATTATCTTACATTTATTAAGAATGAGAGTTGCGCTTGTAAGGCGAAGAATGTGCATGAATAGGTCAAGAGCGTAAGTCCATGAGCATATTACGAAGGGGATAATTAATACCACCTGTAGCATAAGAATTATGTAAGGTACACTCGTAGGTCAGCTGGAGATACTAGGGGGGGGGTTCCCTCCGGTTGTAAGCCAGCAGGGGAGAGGAATGTTCGGGAGCAAAAGTCTGGATCAACGAGGAATCAATAAGCTCCAGCTACGGGAGGCGGTACATATACTCCCCTTGATCGGCAGACAAAAAGCAGCAGCTATAATCCAAGTATACGGGACAGCATGGATAAAGGCCAGCCAGCCTCTTCCTAGAGACGGGCTTGAGTGATGCTCCTCACGGGTAAATCCCACACAGCAGCGGGGTAGACGGTTCTCTGCTCCAGCAGCCACGGTACCAAAGCAATAATAATCCAGCCGGAAAAGGCTCTGCATTCACCGGTGTAGATTCTCCTATGCACGGTACTTCACATTTAACTAGGTCGAACTTGACGTTATTTCACTAAGCTCTGACACTTTTACTATCCTATTCGCACGCGGTTCTAAGTGCTCTATTTAGACGCAAGGTTGCTCACTTCACTTGGTCGTTGACTCGTGATGAAGGCTTCAACTTGATCGGTTAACTCGTTTGAGGGTAACTAAGACTAAGTGCTTCTGTATCCACCTGCGACGTATTTATACGTAAGATGAATAATCTAGTGCCAACCTCATTTCTGTCTCGTATTCCTGCGCAAACCTGGGCATGTTGAGACATGTCTTAGCGGTGACTTTGAACTAGACATTGGGGGGTATGGCCGTGGCACCTAGGGGGTTCGCTGTCCAATAGGAGAACGAATATTATGGTCTGGCCTGTACCTAGGTAAAGGGAGATTCCGTGTATATGTACAAAGAATATACAAGGGATATCAGACGATCTACAAATACTATACAATATATCTCAAGTAATAAATATATATATTCGGTTTAATCTGACCCTTTGTAACAACTACCTATTATACTAATATATCTCTACTTCTATGCCTATATTACTACCTATTATACTAACATGTCTCTACTACTATGCCTATATTACTACCTATTATACTAATATGTCTCTACTACTATGCCTATATTACTACCTATTGTACTAACATGTCTCTACTACTATGCCTATATTACTACCTATTATACTAACATGTCTCTACTACTATGCCTATATTACTACCTATTATACTAATATATCTCTACTTCTATGCCTATATTACTACCTATTGTACTAATATTAATATGTCTCTACTACTATGCCTATATTACTACCTATTATACTAATATATTTCTACTTCTATGCCTATATTACTACCTATTATACTAACATGTCTCTACTACTATGCACTCAACACTGCAGCACTCAAGTTTCAGCACTGTTTGATGAACATTGTTACTCAGATGATACCCTTCCTACTGACTTGTCGTACAGAACCTGTAAGTCGCTTTGGATAAAAGCGTTCAGCTAAATTACTAAATGTAAATTGTAAACGAGTAAGCAGGCATCCTGTATAATACTGTATATACATCCTGTATAGCCCTGTACACATGCACGGATGCATAATATACATAAATACACACTGTAGACGCATACATTCATACAGAACACATGACTATGGAGAAAAACAGTGGCTTACTGTATCTATCTATCTATCTATCTATCTATCTATCTATCTATCTATCTATCTATCTATCTATCTATCTATCTATCTATCTATCTATCTATCTATCTATCTATCTATCTATCTATCTATCTATCTATCTATCTATCTATCTATCTATCTATCTATCTATCTATCTATCTATCTATCTATCTATCTATCTATCTATCTATCTATCTATCTATCTATCTATCTATCTATCTATCTATCTATCTATCTATCTCTCTCTCTCTCTCTCTCTCTCTCTCTCTCTCTCTCTCTCTCTCTCTCTCTCTCTCTCTCTCTCGAACTAACTAACTAACTAACTAACTAACTAACTAACTAACTAACTAACTAACTAACTAACTAACTAACTAACTAACTAACTAACTAACTAACTAACTAACTAACTAACTAACTAACTAACTAACTAACTAACTAACTAACTAACTAACTAACTAACTAACTAACTAACTAACTAACTAACTAACTAATACAAGAGTCTGTGTTAAGCTCAGTTGTAATCCAATCCTACCTAGCTGACCAAAACCTGTTCTCTATTTGGTCTTGTGTCAGTCTTGTTTCTCTGATCCTATTTCTGAAGATGCATTTTTCATTGGCTAATGGACGAGATATAAGTCACTTGTTACTTTCTGCTCTTGGCAGAACCTAGAATGTCTGCCCGTTGCAATGTTCAATTCCCTTGCAACGTATAATTTTCCTGTCTGTAAATTGCTGATTCACTTTGAATAAACCTTCTGTTCACTTTGAATAAACCTTCTGAAAGATGTTCTACCTTTCATTATTGAATATTATTGATAACCATGACAATTTGGATATTGAATATAGTCAGATATACGAGTCAATTTGGGTGAAGGCCCAACTGGGTTATTTGACAATTTATACAGGAGTAAATATCTCACAATACCCCACACAATACATTGTACTATTCAAGTGTATATTATTGTCTCCTGCCCCGTTTCATTTGTGTGGTTTCATCATGTGGTTTTCCATCTCGGGCTCACAGGATGAGAAACAGCTGTCGACTACAAATGTGAGTGCAGGTACAAAGGCACACACACTCCTCTGTAAACACGGAATAAAAATGAACAAACAAGTGTCGTATATGTCTTAGGCAAAGGAAGCTGGTTCTGGTTCAAAGGAAGAAAGTAGACTTGGACAACGATGTCAGAGCAAATGTCTCCTTGGTTGTTTGTTGATTTATTACAGCAGAGCAACAGCAGTTCACAGCACAGCAGAATAGGTCTCTCCGGACACACGTCTCGGCCACGTTGTGTGTCTTAATGGTGATACAGTTCGGTATTTAAGCATTTTCTTGACCCCCGTACTTCGTCGAGAAATCGGCTGGTCCACATAGCATAATGACAATAGATTCTTTTGATAATCAAGTTTTTAAGTGTCCTTGGTCTTCTGACAAAAGGAGAAACTTCGCCCCAACTTTAACATGGTAATTTAATCAGTCTAGTTTCGTGTGTGGGTGTGGTTTAGTCAATCAGGTATGTGCGTGTGTGTGTGTGTGTGTGTGTGTGTGTGTGTGTGTGTGTGTGTGTGTGTGTGTGTGTGTGTGTGTGTGTGTGTGTGTGTGTGTGTGTGTGTGTGTGTGTGTGTGTGTGTGTGTGTGTGTGTGTGTGTGTGTGTGTGTGTGTGTGTGTGTGTGTGTGTGTGTGTGTGTGTGTGTGTGTGCGTGTGTGCGTGCGTGCGTGCGTGCGTGCGTGCGTGCGTGCGTGCGTGCGTGCGTGCGTGCGTGCGTGCGTGTGTGCGTGCGTGCGTGCGTGCGTGCGTGTGTGTGTGTGTGTCTCTCTCTGTGAGTCTCTGTGAGTCTCTGTCAGTGGCGTCTGAATGTCTATGTCAAATTAATTTGCATGGCTCATTCGAGGTGAGGTGATAATCAACTTAACATTTTGAGGTGTTTCCCTGAGTTTTGGGTGAGACATCTGGGGATGGTGTGTCTCAATACACACATTGGTCTGGGCCTGTTCTGCCCTTACACTTAGTAATAAACGTATGCTATAATAATTTGAGCTGTTACTGTCTAGTAACCATCAAAAATACACTTCACAAGCGGTTTCTTTTGCGTCACACAGAGCACGAGAAACAGCTGTCGACTACAAACATGAGTGCAGGTACAAAGGCACACACACTCTGTAAACACGGAATAAAAAAGAAGAAACATAACAAGCGTTTTCTAAAACGTATACCACTATGATGCTGCCGGCACGACAACAACGCTCGGCCCTCTCCTGTGAACTGAACACCGACATGAATACGGCAGCGGGCGTTTTGTCAAACCATTTAAATTCCTACGTGTTATTTCCTCGCCGCGGCCCTAGCGAGCGGTGTGGCGGAGGCTGCGGGGCGGGATAGGTGAAACCGTCCGTGCTGTGTGGTGTTTTTTTCTTTTTTCTTTTGACGTGGCACAAGTTAATGCGATAGTGCCTCGCCTTATTTAACGTGACTAGGGGCCCTTTTCTCGGCCGTGGCACAAAGCCACTTTGAAGCTTCTGTCAATGCCCTCCCCTGGATGAATGTCATGTGCGGAATATCTCAGGTGGCAGCTGGAACCTTGCGAACGCAGCGGCGGGGAGCGAGAACTGCCCAAAGCCTCACATTCACACAGATGGAACAGGGAGGGGGTATTACCGCCCCTCCCTCCCCTCGCCTCTCTCTGGAAATAAGGCTATAGGCCACGCATCAGCCGAAAGGGGCCCGTGAACCACATTTTTCATGAAATCAGAAACCACCGGGGGGGGGGGGGGGCTCTTTCCTTTTCTTGCCACCTTTTCCTCAATTTGGAAACCTCGACTTCATCACCATCAGTGGTGGAGGAAGTACACGGTTCCTTTACTTACAGTTTTTCCCCAATTGCTTAAACACATTATTTGGAACATCAGACACAATGTGCACAACCTGAAACTCATTTGCCAACTGTTAAACCAATTCTGCTAAACTCCAAACACATTTTCTGCTTTAGACTCAGATTCCCATTCCAAACCACACATTTTTGTCACAACACTAGACACAATTCTCTACATCTTGCACACTCTTCTTGAATTCCCTCGCTTGGTGTTCACACAGAACACACTGCCGAGCACATCTCTAGACTCCAAAGGCTGTTAGAAATGTGCTATAGAAGGGTCACAGATGAGCTCCTGGTTTGTTTGGAGAAAAATGGATGGATGGTGGCAACATTGAAGCAGCAATGCAGAGGAGTGAGAGTATGATGATGAAGAGGAAGAGGAGGAGTAGGAAGAGAACAAGGAGGAGGAGGAGGAGAAGGAGGTGGAGGATGAAGAGGAAGAGGACAGGGAGGAGGGGGAGGAGTAAGAGGAGGAGGAAGAGGCCTAGAAGGAGCAGGGTAAGGAGGGGGTAGAGGACAAGGAGGAGGAGGTGGAGGAGGAGAAAGAGGACAAGGATGAGCAGGACAAGGAGAGGGAAGATGACAGGGAGAAGGAGGAGTAAGAGGAGGAATGAGAGGACAAGGAGGAGCAGGTAAATAAATACACTGTTATTATACAGTAAAATATTGTGTGTTGTTTTCTATTTGAGTATACGTAAAAACATTATATGGTAATATTTTACAGAACAAAGCTTTTCACTGTAATGTACATACGTGACAAATACAGTAAAACAAAACTTTAAACTTGAAACATCCAACAGGTGAAAGTGTAACACTGAACAGGCTACTGTGTTAAAAGTTTAATTCATCCATTAAATTCATTTAATTCATCCGAGCGGCACGTTGGCACACCGCAAATGACATCACGCCATAAATCCATCTCTACAGACTGTATGAATTAATGTTGGGTTTTTTTTTCTCCAAATGTAGCCAAGAGTAAAGACTCTAACCCTGTCAAAACAGCAGTCATAGTGTATATTTTTAGTAGAGGTGGGCATAGATTTTTTTTTTTAATCTAGATTAATCTATCTGCAATCCTGGAGTTAATCTAGATTAATCTAGATTAAAATGGCTCATTTGAAGTCTGCCGAAGCCATTCAAAATATGTGTGTTCTACCTAGGGATGGGTATCGTTAGGATTTTATTGATACTACTACTCTTATCGATACTGCTTAACGGTTCGGTACTTTATCGACATTGCTTTATTATTTATAACTTTATAAATAAATATTATTTCTTCAGCAACAGCAGCAGCAATGTTCTTTTATATAACTTTATAAATAAATTATAAATAAATATAATAAATAAATATAATTTCTTCAGCAACAGCAGCAACAATGTTTTAAATGTGTCTGAATTATAGACTTTTTATAATAAACAACAAGTGTAAGATAAAAAAAACTATATACACTGAATGATTAGTTGTTACCTAAAGCCCTTGGACTCCACTGTAGAGAAGGGGTGCAGGCCTCTGACAACAAACTGGGTCACAGCCCCCCTGCGTGAATATTTTCCCTAACGGAGTTGCACTTCCGCATTCGGTTTGCGCGATCTGATTGGCCACTGACGTTTCTGGTCATGTGACATCTGCGCCAATCGTGTGACGCCTGTTTATCACTGGTTAAGCTTAGGCGACTCTTTCGAAGTTGGTTAAGGTTAGAGTTTGGAATCAGGGCTGGTGTTCTATCGCCCTGCTCTAAGACAAACTCTAACCTTAACCAACTTCGAAAGAGTGCCTAAGCTTAATAACCAGTGATAGAAACAGGCGTCACGCGATTGGCGCAGATGTCACGTGACCAGACACGTCAGTGGCAAATCAGATTGCGCAAACCGAACGCGGAAGTGCAACTCGGTTAGGGGAAATATTCACGCGTCCCCCCTACCTCTGTCATCCTTCCTAGCTGCTAGGGTGAAGGGACTTGGCTTGGCTGGGACCAGTGGTGGAGGGAGAGGGAGGAGGCGTGGGCTGGGACATGGTGGCTGCAGCCTCAGCCTGACGAATGACGATCTATAAAAAGTTGTCATCTTTCAAATATATTTGTAGCTAAACAATTAGCTAAGCAATTATATTTTATTTATTAGCCTATTCGTAATAATTCATTATTAGCCTAGCTAACTCCGTATTATCTTGGCTTACCTGCAGTGGACGTGCATGGAGATGGAACACTGCGAGTGTTGTGAAGGATCAGATTAAACCGAATATATATATTTATTTATGGATATATATTTAATAGTATTTGTATATCGTTTGATATCCCCTGTATATTCCTTGTACATATACACTGAATATCCCTTTAGTCTACTAACAGCCCATAATAGTTTCATTCTACCATTGGACGAGAACCTGGCGCCAGCAGCCAAGCCCCTTGGTTCAAGTTCAATCGTGCCGACGAACATGTCGTTACAAGCCCGGTTCCGCGTAGGAATACGTCTGGCGAAATACGAATGGTACTATTTGTTCACAGCGCATATATATATGGCGCAAGTAAAGTAGAACTTTCTTTTAGTCCATTAGTCCTTTACCCTCCAACCTAGTAACAGACGTGAAGCCTCACCCACGACGCACGTGTGGTGCGGTATGGCCTACTTGGCCTCAGAATAGGCATTGAGACATCGTGTGGATTAATAGTTGAATTGTCATAGTTTGGCACTATACCGTCGAGTGGGACGTATTTCTATTAAGTTAATAATAGTCTATTATGTATGGTGCATCGTTCGGTTAGAGTTATAAAGTGAGCAGTACCCCCATCGTTCCTGACGTTATCTAGAGTCTTATCCAGGCTGGGCAGACCACGTGTGGTGCTTGCATCCGAGGAGCTCTGGGCCAGGACGAGTGGACCTGTACATTGGATTACTTTACCCGGACGACGGCGAGCCCTCCACGGCTTGGATTATCTACGTGCTTTGGGTGCTTTGATTATGCCATGGATAACAGCCAACACTGCTGAGTGTTGGAACTACCCCCCGAGAGGAGTCCAGGTGAGACGGCGCTCTACCCCGAGTGAGGTCGCCTCACGTCTCTTCGTTGTGGACCGGCAGCTACCGTCTACAAGAGGGCCCAGCTGTATTCATCTGCGGACCGAGGTTCTGTGGGCACCGTGTTCAGCACTCTGAATTCTCCCAAGAAATCGTCGGCCAGATGGGATATCGCCAGCGGCTCTCCTAACCCCCCCCCCTACTGTCTTACAACCAGCGGGACCCCCCTTTAGTGTATCCAGCTATAATCATTTAAGTACCATCGCTATAGTTCCCTAAAGAACCAGGTTGTATACTTGCTCCCTGCGTAACCAGAGATTGGACATTCAATGTTGATTTACCAACGAATACTCATTTGCCTTACAAGTGCATTCAAATCATAAATGTCATTAAGTGAACGTTGTATATACCCTTTGCTATATAAAATATTCGATTTATACATTTGTGTGGACTTCGTTTCATCAGGTGGGAAAGTGTTCATCATATCTACATCATGTACTGTGTGGCCAGTATTTAAAGTACATAAAGCAGGTAGTGGTTTAATGATACCATACTTATCAATACAGTCAGGGAATTGTACCCCTCAGTTACAATTGGTCCTTCGAGCCGGAGGGTAACTAGTGTAATATTAATATAGTGTTATTAATATTGAAATGGCCTATGATGAACACTCCACGAAACGGTCCTCCTAACGTAGAACGCCCGCAGCGCAGACGACAGACACCTCAGTACTTAGAGGATTACGCTGTCAGTCAACTACCTAGCCTTCGACAAACGGTAAACGCGGTAAAAGTAGAAAGTAAAATTATGTCTGACCTTAACGAACAGGTTACCCCGACCACAGAGGCCCTAGTGGGTTCTAGTGTAGCTGACCGAGCTCACGGTGGGGACCAGGAGGGAGCTGACATGCCTTTACCCCCCGCCAATACCGAAGAAGTAGTCCCCGACCAGCCCCGGGAGGAAGACAACCCTACAGAGAGAGAACTCTGCACGGAAGAAGAGGAGGAGAGCGCCGAGGAAATAGAGCGCCAGGACTCCCCAACGAGTACAGCCAGGAGCGGCTCACCCAGGAGCGGCTCACCTCTACAACCGTCTTCCCCCAGCGAAGCGGAGAGGATGCTATCACAGGCGTTCCTCGTCAGCCTGACAGCCGCTACTGAACGCGATCGACTTCAGGGTGAACGCGATCGACTCCAAGCACAGACGCTTAGCGAGCGCGAACAACTACAAGCGCAGCAACGGAGCGAAGACGAGCGCATACGCCTGGAGATGAGACGCCTTCAGACGGAAGAGAATATGGCAAGAGACCGGGCCGACGCCCAGTGCGCCGCTGCCGCTGCCCAAAGAGAAGCAGAGCGCGACCTCGCTCTCATCCAGCGCGAAACCGAGCGCGACAGACTACAAGCCGAGCGCGACAAGCTACAAGCGCAACTAATGGAGCAGCTGATCCTCAAGGCAACACCCTCTCCCTCCGCCAGGGGTTCAAGGAACTCATCGAGACAACAGTCAAGGGCAGCGTCTCCTAACCAAGCAAGCGACCCTGAACTTGACCAACAGACCAAGCCTATACCCCCCGCAGACCCCCTTCCCAGACCGGTCCAAGCGAGACCCAGCTACAAGGAAGGAGCGGCATACACTGCGGAGAAGCTAAATAAACGACTACAGGATCTAGAGGACCTGATAGAAGAAGAAGAGGGAGAGGAGGAGAACCAAGCCCGACGACAGCACAGTACTCCACCGGACCAGGAGGTCCAGTACAGCCCAGGCTATACCCCCGCGGCGCTGCGCTACAGACCCCCGACTCTATTCACGGGTGAGCACGACGCACGACCAGCCCAGAGGAATAGCACCTGGACCAGCGGGCCATGGTACCCTGCCGGTACCAGCCCACAGAGAGGCGCAAGAGGAGACTCGCCTAGGAGGTCTCTCCCCCAACGCTCGCCGATGTATCAGCCATCCACGGCGTCATACATTGCCACGCCGACGTTTCCAGACTTCACCTATGAGAATCGAGCACAGTACACGGAGCTCCGGATGTGCTTAGAGACAATGATGGTGGATGTCGCTGATGAACGCCACAAGTATGCAATATTACTGAAGCACCTGAAAGTACCGCGAGCGCACAATATAGCGCTAGCCTATGCCACCTCTACGACCCCATACACCGCGGCTCTAGCAGCGCTGGACCAGAGATATGGACGTATATGGGATTACGTAATCCAAGAGATAAGGCATATTGATCGCCTACCCCCAGCAACAGACAATCGCTCATTAGACGACCTGTCTATAAAAGTGCAGTCCCTGGTAGGGATACTGGGAGCGCAACGGGAAAAGGGTATGCACGAGCTATACGCCAACTCTAACGTCGAGAGGATTTTAGAGAAGCTGCCACCCGCCAGACAAGAGCGCTTCAGGCGGCAGAGAGACCACCGTGATCCTAACGGTCCCGAACCATCCCTCCTCGATCTAGCCGACTTCCTGGCGAGAGAAGTCAGCAGCTTACGACTGGATACGTTCGTGCGGAGCACACCAAGCTCCAGAGAGGGACCCAGGAGAATAAACGATGGAAGAAGATCGGTGACTGTCATGCACCAATCAGAATCAGTACCGAGCAGTAAGAACCACAGTACCCCCTCGAGAAAAGAGAAGTGGAAGATGGTGTGCCCGTACTGTGAGAAGGAACACTGGCTGTCACAATGTGACCTGTTCACAAAGATGAATGCAGAAGAAGTGAGTCAATGGATAAAGTCCAACAGGCGCTGTTACCGATGTGCGCGCAGTCACATGGCAGCCGAATGCCGCCTAAAGAAGAGGTGCAATCGGTGTGACGGAGCCCATCTAGATGTACTACACGACAGTAACAGAAGAAGGCCTGCACCTGCACCATTGAGCAGCACCAAGGCAAGTGTCATGTACATTGACCCCGCCAGCAGCAGCGGCGCCCAAGTGCTCTTAAAGGTAGTCCGTGTGACATTGAGCTACCAAGATAAAGTCATGGACACTTACGCCGTCCTTGATGACGGGTCAGAGAAGACCCTTCTGCTCGCGTCCGCTGCGGCCCAGCTGGGACTGCGGGGGAGCGAGAACCAAATGACGATTCGGACAATAAGAAGAGATTTATAGACGATAAAGGGCGAGAATGTCTCCTTCACTATCGCAGCAAGCGGGCAGCCAGAGCGACGGTATAGGATTACAAATGCTTTCACCAGCCAAGAAATAGGACTATCGCAGTACACCTACCCCATCGCCAAGCTGATGGATAAATATGTGCACCTGCGTCAACTACCTATCCCGCTCATAGACCGCGCCACCCCGACCCTGCTGATAGGCTCCGACCATGCAGACCTCATCGTCCCGATTGACCGGGTCCATACAGGACCCCGAGGCTGTCCTGCAGCAGTCGAGACCCACCTAGGGTGGACACTACAAGGCCCCCTCGCTAAATCTCTCAACCGAACAGCAGCCACTAGCTGCCTCCACTCCAGAGCGACAGAAGAAGACACCACTCTCCTGCAGCATGTCGAGAGGCTATGGACACTAGAGACAATGCCCTTTAAGACCGAAAAGAAAGACATTCGTTCTAAAGAAGACATTTACGCCATCAACCTCCTCGAGCAAGGGACAAAGAGAGTCACAGTCGGCGGAGTGATGAGATACGCAACTCCACTCCTGAGGCGAGAGGGAATGCCCACCTTTCACGCAAAGAAAGACGCCACGGAGCGGTATCTACTGAACACAGAGCGGCGCCTAGCCAAAGACCCCGCTCAAGAGAGTGTGTACCGCGCTGAGATTGAGAAGCTAATCACAGCGGGACACGTGACAAAGATTGACATTAAAGAGGCCGATCAGACGACCGAATCATGGTACGTGCCGTACCACAAGGTCCACCACAACGGCAAGGATCGCATTGTGTTTAACTGCAGCTACCAGATCGGATCCCAAAATCTGAATAAAGAGCTCTTGCCCGGCCCCACACTCGGCCCCTCTCTACTAGGCGTGCTACTACGCTTCCGCCAGGACAAGGTGGCTATCAGCGGGGATATCAAAGGGATGTTCCTGCAGGTGAGACTAGTGGAGGAGGACAAGCCCCTGCTGCGGGTCCTATGGAGAGAGAAGATTGGAGATGAGCACCCAGCCATCTACCAGTGGGAAGTCCTCCCCTTCGGAACCACATGCAGCCCGTGCTGTGCTACATTTGCACTACAGAAACACAGCGCAAAGGACCCAGCAGCAGATGAAGAGGTCCGACACAGTGTGAAGAACAGTTTCTACGTGGACAACTGTTTACAAAGCGTTTCGACTCAAGAAGAAGCCGAGGCTCTCCTAATCAAGCTACGCGCCTCCCTGATCAAAGGCGGCTTTGATCTCAGGCAGTGGGCCAGCAGTGACCCGCATGTATTGCACAGCCTCTCCCCCGCGGACAAGGCTGCCAGCAGCGAGACCTGGATGGCGACCATCCCAGGAGAAGCCCAAGAAATGACACTAGGATTAGTCTGGCGCTTCAAAACAGACTCGCTCCACTATAGACACAAACCCCTGACCACGGAGCAGGGAAGGTCGACGGCGATACCGACCACCAGACGGAGTGTGTACAGAACACTCGCCAGACAATATGACCCGTTGGGATGTATTCTACCTTACACCACCAGGGCAAAGATGATTGTACGAGCACTATGGGACAAGGACCAGGGCTGGGACGACCCAATACCCGCACACCTTGCCTCCACATGGAGAGAGTGGGAGACGGAACTCCGCTCACTCCCAGGCGTCAATATACGCCGCAGCTACTTCCCACCCACAGTGAGGCCAGAGACTTGCAAGATGGATCTACACGTCTTCAGTGACGCCTCCGAAGTAGCCTATGGATCGGTGGCCAACTTGCGTGCCCAAGAGAAGGGAGGAGAGATACACCGCTTTCATCCTGGCTCGCTCAAGAATCGCCCCACGAAAGCAACAATCTATCCCGCGTCTAGAGCTCTGCGCAGCCCTAGCAGGAGCGCATCTAGCCACGTTAATCCAACGTGAACTCACCATTCCGGTGCACAGAACAATCTTGTGGTCAGATTCCACGACAGTACTCATATGGATCAAGTCTGATTCATGCAGATACAAGGTCTTCGTGGGAGTCAGAGTCACAGAGATTCAAGAGTTAACAGAAGCAGCGAGCTGGCGGTATGTGGACACCAAACACAACCCAGCTGACGTCATCACCCGGGGAATGTCCCTAGATGACCTCACCCGTCGCAACATCTACAGTGACGGACCAGACTTCCTCAAGCTCCCGGAAGAAGAGTGGCCTACGCCCACCCCACGGGAAGCAAGTAAAGAGGAGGCTGAGAACAAGAAACCTATGTTCTGTGGACTGAGCACAGTCGCCTCCACAGACCCCAACATAGATGATTGCATTACCCTACAGAGTGCGCAGCTAAAGACATTCCTGTGGCACCACCGAGAGATTCAGTCCACTGCCGACATTTCAGCAGCTGACTACGAAGAAGCAGAACTTCTTCTACTACAACGAGCCCAGAGAGACTCGTTCCCCGATGAGCTAGACTGTCTACAGGGAGGAAAGCTCGTCCCATCAGACAGCAGACTGCTCCACCTGGCACCCGAGAGCGACGCCCATAATCTCATCAGAGTGGGTGGTCGTCTGCGGAGAGCCCCCGATCTACCGGATGACGTTAAGTACCCGATAGTCTTGAACAGCCGACACAAGGTCACAGAGCTGATCATAAAGAAATACGACGAGGATGTACACCACGCAGGAGCAGAGAGAGTCTTCGCGGAGATCAGACGTCGCTATTGGATACTTCAAGGAAGAGAAGCGGTGCGACGCTTCCAGCGAACCTGTCTAGACTGCCGAAAGTGGCGCGCGCAGCCCAGCATACCCCGGATGGCTGACCTACCTCCCTGTCGCCTCCGACTCGGCGACAAGCCATTCCACTCCACAGGCATGGACTGTTTTGGCCCGTTGTATATAAAGAAAGGAAGAGGAACCGAGAAGCGGTGGGGTATTGTATTCAAATGCATGACCACCAGAGCGATACATATCGAACTCCTTTCAACCATGAGCACAGACTCATTCCTTATGGCCTTCCGAAGATTCACATCACGGAAAAAAGGAAAACCGTCTACATTGTTGTCTGATCACGGGACAAACTTCAAAGGCGGAGAAAGAGAGCTGAGAGAGAGCTTCCAAGCTATGGGCCCAGAACTTAAGACCCACCTCGCTCCATCCCAGATTGACTTCCAGTTTAATCCCCCGAACGCACCCCACTTCGGTGGAACCTGGGAACGAGAAGTACGTTCTATAAAGACAGCCCTGTACGCCGTGCTTGGGGCCCAGACTGTGGCGGAAGAAGTCCTAATGACAGTCCTCACGGAGATCGAGGGAGTATTGAACTCGAAGCCCCTCGGTTACGTCTCAAGTGATGTAGCAGATGTCGACCCAGTCACCCCCAACACACTCTTGATGGGGCGGCTGGACCCTGCGCTACCCCAGACAATGTACAGGCCTGAAGAAGCGAACGGCCGAAGAATGTGGAGGTACAGTCAAGTACTAGCTGACAAGTTTTGGAACAGCTTCCTACTCCACTACCTACCGTCGCTACAGACCCGCCAGAAGTGGGTGAAAGAGAGAGACAATTTGACAGAAGGAACAGTCGTCATGATTATCGACCAGTCACTACCCAGAGCTATGTGGCCGGCTGGCCGCGTAAGCAAAGTGATCACCGGTGCCGATGGCAAGGTCCGAGCAGCCGAGGTGCTCGTCCAAGGGCGAACTTACACACAACCCGTGGCGAGGCTAATAGAACTGCCCAGACTCCCAGACACTATCGATGACGACCATGACCCCATGACTTTGTGAGTTGACTGACCCTTACAGCGGACCTTGAGTGGTAGACAGTGCGGTTAATCTGTCTCTGCTTAGCTAATTAGGTGGGACTAATTAGGGTGCGGCTGTTGTGAAGGATCAGATTAAACCGAATATATATATTTATTTATGGATATATATTTAATAGTATTTGTATATCGTTTGATATCCCCTGTATATTCCTTGTACATATACACTGAATATCCCTTTAGTCTACTAACAGCCCATAATAGTTTCATTCTACCATTGGACGAGAACCTGGCGCCAGCAGCCAAGCCCCTTGGTTCAAGTTCAATCGTGCCGACGAACATGTCGTTACAAGCCCGGTTCCGCGTAGGAATACGTCTGGCGAAATACGAATGGTACTATTTGTTCACAGCGCATATATATATGGCGCAAGTAAAGTAGAACTTTCTTTTAGTCCATTAGTCCTTTACCCTCCAACCTAGTAACAGACGTGAAGCCTCACCCACGACGCACGTGTGGTGCAGTATGGCCTACTTGGCCTCAGAATAGGCATTGAGACATCGTGTGGATTAATAGTTGAATTGTCATAGTTTGGCACTATACCGTCGAGTGGGACGTATTTCTATTAAGTTAATAATAGTCTATTATGTATGGTGCATCGTTCGGTTAGAGTTATAAAGTGAGCAGTACCCCCATCGTTCCTGACGTTATCTAGAGTCTTATCCAGGCTGGGCAGACCACGTGTGGTGCTTGCATCCGAGGAGCTCTGGGCCAGGACGAGTGGACCTGTACATTGGATTACTTTACCCGGACGACGGCGAGCCCTCCACGGCTTGGATTATCTACGTGCTTTGGGTGCTTTGATTATGCCATGGATAACAGCCAACACTGCTGAGTGTTGGAACTACCCCCCGAGAGGAGTCCAGGTGAGACGGCGCTCTACCCCGAGTGAGGTCGCCTCACGTCTCTTCGTTGTGGACCGGCAGCTACCGTCTACAAGAGGGCCCAGCTGTATTCATCTGCGGACCGAGGTTCTGTGGGCACCGTGTTCAGCACTCTGAATTCTCCCAAGAAATCGTCGGCCAGATGGGATATCGCCAGCGGCTCTCCTAACCCCCCCCCCTACTGTCTTACAACCAGCGGGACCCCCCTTTAGTGTATCCAGCTATAATCATTTAAGTACCATCGCTATAGTTCCCTAAAGAACCAGGTTGTATACTTGCTCCCTGCGTAACCAGAGATTGGACATTCAATGTTGATTTACCAACGAATACTCATTTGCCTTACAAGTGCATTCAAATCATAAATGTCATTAAGTGAACGTTGTATATACCCTTTGCTATATAAAATATTCGATTTATACATTTGTGTGGACTTCGTTTCATCAGGTGGGAAAGTGTTCATCATATCTACATCATGTACTGTGTGGCCAGTATTTAAAGTACATAAAGCAGGTAGTGGTTTAATGATACCATACTTATCAATACAGTCAGGGAATTGTACCCCTCAGTTACAGCGAGCAAAGCAGTCGAAAACGGCGCATTTCTGCAGACTAATGTTATGTTTTGACAACAGATGTTTTGACAAATTGCTTGTATTGCCACCCATACTTGCAAAGTTTTATCGCACTTGTGGCAACGTGCGTTGTCGTCATCGACTTTTGTAAAGTGTACCCAGACTTTCGCTTTGTTCTCCGCCATGATGAGCGCAGAGTTCGGCATATGTCCTCCGCGCTTCAACACGGAGCCAAGTACAGGCCCCGCCCTGAAGTACCCGTATGTGTATGTGTATGTGTGAGTAAGTGTGTGGCTCGCTGAGTCGCTGTGGTTCGCTTCTCGTGCAGACAGAGAGAGGAGAGGAAACCCAAGTTTGAGAATAGATTAACGGCGTCAATTGTATTATGGCACGATAATAGTCCCCACGTTAACGCAGCCCGTTAACGCTGTACTATACGTTTGTTTACCAATAGGTTCAAGTTTTATTAGTGAAATATGAGTTTTGGAAATGTATTCAGAAACTAGCAAAAATCGGCGGATGAAATCCGCGCCGCCATTTTGTTTGTAGTCATATGAGGAGAGGAGACCCAGGGCTTTCAAATAGCGTTGGCTATTCTATCGGCCGACTGTCCACTGGCGGGGGAACCAGGGCCGGAACCCGTACCTGGCTGCCACCACCGCGGAGCCAGAGATGCCCCACGACGCATGGAGGACGCAGCGATAGTGAAGTGCTGGTGGAGGGTAACGTTGCGAGCGTCTAGACCCTCCGACGGTGAAGACATTATCTCTTAGTTTTTTTTCGTAAAATTGCGAGAGAGAAAAAAACAAAGATACAATGTCAACGTAGCTCATTTCCAACAACTAATTCGGCACTAAACTTAAAGTGGTGTATACAGGCACTTTACGGTTGTGAAAATAGGGAAGGAGCTGTTAGTGTGGCCACGACCCTGCTTATGTAGAGGAGCGGATGTGAGTGTGGCCAGGCGGATGGGTGTGTACATGTGGAGAAAAAGTATTCATTATTAGATTGGATAAAGGGATAGTTCCAAAAGAGCAGAGCGTAAGCTATACGATAATATAACAGCAATATAGCATAGGGACATAGAAGAAAAACTGCACATTTGTATAGGTATGTACATTGGATCCAGTGCCTTTAAGTGATTTATTAACATGTCTATTTACCATGTCTATTCGAATTATCTTTTTTATTATTAATACTATTACTATTGTTTTTATTGCACAATCGAAGCAGGCATGGCCAACCGCATTTCACTGTATGCCCTGGTATGTATGTAATGAATAAAACTCTTGAATCTTGAACCTTGATTTCTAAGATTTCCAATCCTGTCGCCTCGCTGCTTCTCACCCGAGGACGGTTTTCCTTTTCAGGTGGAAACGTTGAACGAGAGGATGTTCCATCTGGGGAAGGGCTCGTTGCATTATGTAGAATGTGGTCTCAGTTAAGTGTGAGCCTCCGTCAATGTTGTTTTCAGGCTGCATTCATGCACTTAAATTAAGTCCATGTTTCACTGAGTGATAGTGAATGAATGATGATTTGTTCACAGCCACGTGATACAATACCGTATGTATTATCCAAGCATTACATATCATTCAATGTTCCTATTGCCAAAGCATATGAATAAGAGAACACAATCTCTAGTGTATATTTTGCAGCTGATCAGCCTACTGAAATGGGCGCATGGCCACTCAAAAAAGAAAATCATCAATATAGCCTTGGAAATATGATGATATTCCTTCTAATTCAGTTATTATTCTTTACGCCTTCCATGATTATAATACAAATGAGCGTGTGGAGGCGCAGGGATCCTGCCGCCTGCGACTGCCTCATTACATTGTGTGCGACACCTTCCTTTTTCTTTTCTTTTTTGTATATTTTTATTGTTTTTTTTCCCCTTTTTACACAAACGACAAATGACAAAACTACATTGAAATTGAAAGATTGACATTGAAATATGAATACAAAAAAGAATAATAATAAAAATTACAAAAATATAAAGCAACACAAACAGGCACAAAGTATTTTGTGTAGAGGCCCAAGGCTTACATCTCTGACGGATTACAAAAATGCAACAAAAAATTATGAAAAAATGTAATAAACAAACACGACTTTAAATAAATGTAACTCACATCTTGGGTACGTAATACAGATACACTAATTAAATAAATGATAAATGACAATACAATAAACAAACTGAGCCCTCCCAGTAACCCACCCCCCTAAGTCCCCCCCCTGCCCAGACACCCATCCCCCCCCCCCCCCCCCCCTATACACACAGGCACACACATTCATGCACACAAGCTTCATCTAAGTCCTTAACTACGACACCTGTGTGACACCACCTTCCTAAAGGCATGAATTGTGTTATTGTCAGGGATTCTGACAAGACCGGGCTGTGAAAGGCCTTCCATCTTCACTGTCTGTTTGGATTTCACAAGTTGGAAATCACAAAAAGGGAATAGTAGACATAGACAGACACGCTCTGGCTTGGCACAGCTCTGCCTGGCACACGGCTACGTGTGACGTCAGACCCCCCCCCACACCTACGTAACTTTATTAACAGATTGCAGAATGTGTACAGTACAGTACAGTACGGCTCAATACACACAATTGTTAAGGGGATGCAGACCAGAGAAAGACTTTCGTCTTGTTTACATCAGGGTCCCCCATTTTCAATTCATAGTGACATTATGACATACAAATATCAGCATGACGTGCTAATATCAGTAACCATGATATTACCATATCTATCTGTGTATCTATCCGTCTATAATTCCATCTATTGTAAATGACTTCAACAGCGTCTACAATGTACTTATCTCGGTGTTAAAACTATTGGTTCTATGTGTGCACACGGGGAATGCCATCACATTCCTCACAACAGCCACCTGTTGTCAGGAGACTGTGTCCTCAGCCTTTTCTAAACTGTTGAACCGTACTTCTAGACCACTAGTCTTAAAGTCTGGTATCTTTTTTTTTATCTACTTTTTCTCCTCCTTTTTTCTGTGATTTTTCTCCCCATCCCAATTTACCTCTCGTGCCAATTCTCCCTCCCCTGTCCTGATCGTTGCTCGCATATGCCCCCCACTGGCCGGTTGTAGGGAGGATAGAAGCCTTGCATCACATGTCCCCTGGGTCGACCAGGTGTCCCCCTTTTGGTTGTACTGTCCCACCATTTGACCGAACGTCCCACATATTGAGAGGATGTCCCTCTTTTTGAAGCAAAAAAAAAACATTGGTCTCGGTGAAGACCATGTTATTCTAATAAAAAAAATTACATTATCTATCTGTCCCACTTTGTCCCACTTTGTCCCACCAAAATCTTACTTCTGTCCTGCTTTTGGACTTTTTGCATCTGGTCACCCTACCGGCTCCGATACATGTGAAGGCAGCCTGTCACATCTTTTCACCTGCCAGCGCGGACTCTCATTGGCGAGGTGTAACCCCCGCCATTTTCCTGTCTCTGCTGTGCAGGCGTCCCCAACTGACCTGTAGGAGTCGCTGTCCACAACGTCCAGATTACCACCCATCGACTTCCACCCGCTGACTCTGCCAATTGAGTTAGTATGACGGCTGGCCCAAGCCGGAGGCAACGCCGACAGCCGGATTTGAAGCCGATGTCTCTTGCGTTGGTGACAAGCAGCACAATGTCCGCTGCGCCACCCAGCCGCCTCAACATGAAAGAAGCTTGATTCTTCCTGCTCTGGGCAGACTGTCAGATGTGTATACTCTGCCCCGTTGTGCAATGACCCACATTGCAACGTCTCCTGTCTGTAACTATTTGTTTGATTCACATATTTGAATAAACCTTCTGAAAGATGTTTCTACCTTTCACTATTGGATATGATTGATAACCATGACAATTTGGATATTGAATAGAGTAATTTGGGGTGAAGGCCCAACGGGATTATTTGACAATTCATACGTGAGGAATATTTCACAATTTGGATGGAATATCCCACAGTTGCTGTCTCGTAGACGCACCGCCCTGTGCTACTTCGCGCCACAGTCGTATTTCCATCCTCGCTGCCAGTGATGCAGTGGTCATACCAGGGGTGTAAAAAGTACCCAGAAATGATACTTAAGTGAAAGTATGGGTACCGTCTCAAAATCTTACTCAAGTAAAAGTCAGAGTATCTGGCTAAAATCACACTTGAGTAAAAGTCAAAAAGTTTCTACTTTTAAATGTACTTAAGTACTAAAATGTAAAAGTAAAAACTTTTTTTTTATTGCAAGGGATAGACCAGGGGTCTCAAACTCATTCCATCGTGGGCCAAGTTTTCATTTGATATGAAATAATTCTTCTGATATTAGCAGGTGTTTAATCAAAGATCTAGTCTTGCACAAGAACCAATCAGCATGGGTATAAGTGGGTTAATTTTCCATTGATGGGGATTTGATTGTTTGATGTTTTTAAATAAAGCGCGGCCGCAGGATTAATAACGTTAACGTTAGTTCGGCCAGAGAAACAAATATACTAATTAAAATTGTTTGACCTGCAAGATTTGTACTTTGTACTTTGTAGGTCTGCATTTAAAAAATAAAAAGTATGTTTTTTTTCTCTGAACTGTAATTGAGTAAAACTACAAGTATACAAACCTAATAATACTCGAGTAAAGTACAAATCCCCCAAAACAGTACTTAAGTATTGTAACAAAGTACAATTACTCAAGTACTTTACACCCCTGGGTCAGTGGGTCATACTAGAACGGGGTTGCACGCCGTTCCACCTCTTTGAGCAGGAGCACGCGTGTGCACACAATAATGCGTTCCACTCGACTCTGCGCCAAGTACCCACCTGGCTACGTTGCATAACAATAGCTCAGGTCGTCAGGTGTGTTCAAATACTACAGTTGGACCATTCAACACAAAACCTGTGAATGAAGTGTTACATTCCATTCCTAGAGGCGCAATTAGGCATCGTCTTTATTCGCGGGGGGAACATTTATGCGCATGTGCGGGAGCACGTGGCGTCATTAAAACACAGTGCGACCCCTTATGAAATCACCACTTGCTCGCTGCCCCCGAGAAAACATGTTTTTATCAGATAAAAAACTGTTTTGTACTTCATTCAAATGCTCAGGCTCAGCACCAGGGCTTATCGGACGGACGGGCATTTAGGTTGCAGGGGGGGGGGGGGACATTCAGCTGACCATACAGCACCTCACTATTATTAATATTATTATTCGCTATGACAGAGAGATGCAAATGTACACATTGTAAGTGCATGCATGTACACACACACTACATGAACTACAATGTACAGAGTAAATCTATTGTAGCACGTTTGATTGAATGTCCTTTTGAGGAGCTGTGTAGCCCAATTCAATACTGTAGGACCTAGGGCCGGACCTAGCACATTCGGCGCCCTAGGCAAGCTTCACCACTGCGCCCCCCCCCCCCCCCCCCCCCCCCCCCATATAGCAGATATAGAGGGTTAGGGTTAAAACTGTGTTCAGCAATATATATATATATATATATATATATATATATATATATATATATATATATATATATTAGGGCTGTCAGTTTATCGCGTTAATTAGATTAATTAATTACACAGCAAATAATCGCGTTATGAAAATTAACTCAAAATTAATTACATTTTTTTTTTTTTTTTTTTTTATAATAATATTTTTTTTGTATCTCATTCATTCCATAAGCATGTAGAATACACATTTACAGATTTTTTTTTAATATGGTCCATTTGCATGTTCTTGGTATCTGATTCTAGGGACATCTATGAATCTCAGGGAATGTATTCCCAGTGTCAGAAATACTGTGGGCTAGATCCACAAAGAATGGATTGTACGGTGCAAGTTGCACCCTTACTTACAATTCATTATGAATTGAAAATGGGGGACCCTGATGTAAACAAGACGAAAGTCTTTCTCTGGTCTGCATTCCCTTAACAATTGTGTGTATTGAGCCGTACTGTATTGTAGGCCTACCCATTCTGCAATCTGTTAATAACATTTTCATTCAATCAATCAATCTGCGCGGTGATTGATTGAATGAACATTTTATTTTGAGTAAATTGTAATGAACCAAATGAGAATATCAATATTTTTTTTTATCTTTGACTGTGAATAACACCATGCTCAAATTGACCAGACCTGAAAAATCTAAGCAAATTAATAGATGGAAGATGATTAAACAGAAGGTTTTGTAGATACAGTACTGAATTCTGCCATCCGGACACATGCAATTTGAAATATGATTATAGAATATAGAATATGAGGCATAAAATGGTAATGCGATTAAAATGCGATTAATTAGATTAATTAATTACAAATCCTGTAATTAATTAGATTAATTTTTTTAATCGCCTGACAGCACTAATATATATATATATATATATATATATATATATATATATATATATATATATATATATATATATATATATATATATATATTCATTTATTTTTGTAGTTTTTGGCACCCCCCTCTGGGTGGCGCTCTAGGCAACCGCCTATGTCTGGGTCCTACTGCAAAAAGTTAGGTCCTACAACAGCCCATATGAACCGAAACACCAGGCCACCAAATGCACAGGCTACATAGCAATGGTGAAATATGAAAAAAGGTAAATCCATAATTCTGGCTTTAGAAATGTTAGCTACACTAGTCTAGCAAGATACCAACACACAAAACATCAACAGTTCCACCACTTCCTGCGACAAGCGTGTGACGACTTGTTTCTACTGAGTTATGTCTAATTGTGAAAATAACATGGAGGGAGGAAACACAATGTAAAAAATGAAATACAAAAACTCTATATACCTTTCCTTCTGTCTAATAATAAGATGCCTTGCCCTCCCCAGAGCTGAAGGTAAACGGAAGACGTCCGATCTGAGTGATGCGATCAAAAGTGGACAGCTCTACGTAGGCTGTAAATCAGGGCAGATTGAGGACACATTGAGATCCCATCACTCAGACCACATTCTAGGTAGGTGGTCTGGGACTTGTGTGGCCACATTGCATGACCGCCTAGTCAACTGCTAGTCAACTGCTAGTTAACTGCTAGTCAATGGCTATATTAACCTTTTTCTATATAATGATATGCTGAACACAGAGACTAAAGTGTCTGCTCACCCCATTCTTCCTCCTTCCTCGAGTCTCATTACCAGTTGGTAAGCTGGATTCATCCACAATGTATGAATTTACATATACAGTAGGCTACAGTATATTAGGGCTGTCACATTTCTTTTAAAATCACATTTAATGGATCCAAAGTAAAAACATATTTTTTATGTTCATCGGTTATAATTGTTTATTTGACAGTTCAAATGTTAGCGTATAGTGGTTTTATGTTTGAAATTCATTATATAGATAATAGTAGATCCAAGTATCATAAAGATGCAAGTTGCATGAAAAAGGGTCCCTTTGAGAGGTCATTTGTAATTATTTGTGTCCCAATTTAGTTTGTACCACTGCATCAATGTCAATATAGGCCTAATGTTTTACATATCCACCAGGAATTAATTTTAGGTGAACCATAGCTCATTCCCTGAACACACTGTAGGGCGGCTATTCTTGTTCAAAATAAATCAGGGTCCAGTCCAGACTAAACACCTAAAGCCGGAATGTAACGATGATGGCAAAATATGAATAAATCAGACTAGTGTCATGTCTCTAAAAAGCAGATCAGAGCGTACAATTTAGTTTATTCTTTGTTTTTAATTAACTCGTAGGCTATGTTGATAGCCTATCTATTCTAATAATAGTAAAACGATAATGTTTTATGGTTACATTGTCCAATATCTTTTGGATTGCCCAATGATTGTAGGCTATGGATGGTGTTTCTTTGTGCTCCGAACAGGTGCCTTGCAGCTACCGTGTCCCAGAGTGCACTGTGTTGCCACAGCAATGTGAGAGAGCTCGGTGGGGGGACCACATGCCCATTCCCAGAAAAAGAAGAGTGGGGGAAGATTGCCAGTGACTTCCCGCAGAGATGGAACTTCCCCAACGGTGTCGGTGCAATAGATGGCAACAGTGCTTCATTTGTAAAACCAGTAGGAGCTGGAACACAGAGAGAGGGATGGGGGTGCTGATCCGGCGTGTCGGGGGGAGAAGGAAAGTCACATAACGTGTTTCAAAACCACAGAGCCTGGGGCACAGACAAGACTTTGACATCTTTTAAATCAGCCCTCAAAACTCACCTTTTCAATCTTGCTTTTGACCTCTAATTCTCTCGGTTTTATTTTATTTTGTCATGTATTATTTTTGTTCTGTTTTGTTCTGTTTTTTGTTTTGCCATAGTTTGTCTTTCCTGCCCATGTAAAGCGTCTTTGAGCACCTGGAAAAGCGCTATATAAAATAGATGTATTATTATTATTATTATTATTATTATTATTATTATTATTATTAAGACGTAGCTGCTGCTACTGAACCACAGTGTCTGCAGCACAGACAAGACT
This sequence comes from Notolepis coatsorum, assembly GCF_963971535.1. NCBI lineage: Eukaryota > Metazoa > Chordata > Actinopteri > Aulopiformes > Paralepididae > Notolepis > Notolepis coatsorum. Next base: position 67,383,307 of record NC_140166.1, on the reverse strand, counting down.
TAGCTGCTGCTACTGAACCACAGTGTCTGCAGCACAGACAAGACTTAGCTGCTGCTACTGAACCACAGTGTCTGCAGCACAGACAAGACTTAGCTGCTGCTACTGAACCACAGTGTCTGCAGCACAGACAACACCTAGCTGCTGCTACTGAACCACAGTGTCTGCAGCACAGACAACACCTAGCTGCTGCTGCTACTGAACCACAGTGTCTGCAGCACAGACAACACCTAGCTGCTGCTGCTACTGAACCACAGTGTCTGCAGCACAGACAACACCTAGCTGCTGCTGCTACGGAACCACAGACAACACCTAGCTGCTGCTACTGAACCACAGACAACACCTAACTGCTGCTGCTACTGAACCACAGACAACACCTAGCTGCTGCTACTGAACCACAGACAACACCTAACTGCTGCTGCTACTGAACCACAGACAACACCTAGCTGCTGCTGCTGCTGAACCACAGACAACACCTAGCTGCTGCTGCTGCTGAACCACAGACAACACCTAGCTGCTGCTGCTACTGAACCACAGACAACACCTAGCTGCTGCTGCTACTGAACCACAGACAACACCTAGCTGCTGCTGCTACTGAACCACAGACAACACCTAGCTGCTGCTGCTACTGAACCACAGACGACACCTAGCTGCTGCTACTGAACCACAGACAACACCTAGCTGCTGCTACTGAACCACAGACAACACCTAGCTGCTGCTGCTACTGAACCACAGACAACACCTAGCTGCTGCTACTACTGAACCACAGACAACACCTAGCTGCTGCTGCTACTGAACCACAGACAACACCTAGCTGCTGCTGCTACTGAACCACAGACGACACCTAGCTGCTGCTACTGAACCACAGACAACACCTAGCTGCTGCTACTGAACCACAGACAACACCTAGCTGCTGCTACGGAACCACAGACAACACCTAGCTGCTGCTGCTACGGAACCACAGACAACACCTAGCTGCTGCTACTGAACCATAGACAACACCTAGCTGCTGCTGCTACGGAACCACAGACAACACCTAGCTGCTGCTGCTACTGAACCATAGACAACACCTAGCTGCTGCTACGGAACCACAGACAACACCTAGCTGCTGCTGCTACTGAACCACAGACAACACCTAGCTGCTGCTGCTGCTGAACCACAGACAACACCTAGCTGCTGCTGCTACTGAACCATAGACAACACCTAGCTGCTGCTGCTATGGAACCACAGACAACACCTAGCTGCTGCTGCTACTGAACCACAGACAACACCTAGCTGCTGCTGCTACTGAACCACAGAGCATGGTGCACAGACAAACAACACCTAGCTGCAAATGTCCTGGTCCAGCACTACATGTGTTTGTGGTGGACGGGGCCTTGCCTTTGCGCACCTCCTATGACCTTTTCCAGGACGTCAGCTTTCAAGACAGCAGTGTGTCCAGGTGGATAGTGGAAAACACAGTTGGGAGACAACATGATGGGATTTACTGTTGCTAAGCTAAGGTTTTCTGGTCACTGACTGTTTATGTAGCTATGCTTGTGATACTATGCATGGCCCCTGGCTGTCACTGTGTCTGCCGTATATATAGCCAGCTAAGCTAACTATACATATGCCACTTATGGCGACGTGAATACCACAATAGTGGGTCATGCTCAACGAACAATAACACTATGTAACAACCATCAAATGCACTCACAGCACACACATCCACACGCACACACTCACTTTAAACAAACAACTCACTGCAGCACCCACTTACACACTTTAGAACACCTAAACACACTTTATATTTATTGGTAAAGAATTTGCACTACAACCTATACCTCATTACACCTTACCGTAAATTGTACCTAAATTGTACCTCATCCCATTTCTGCTTTGCACTATATAGTATATTGTATATTAGTATTGTATAGTATATTGTATGGTAACTCAGTTACTTCTACTATGCATTGAACATTGTACATATGTACATACTGAACACCTGTGCCTACGTACGTGACTTCTATTTTATACTTGCTATTTTTGTCTAGCACAGTCTCTGGAGCGTAACAGAAAGAAGCATTTTGTATACTTATTTTATTTTATTTTATTTTATACTTATCTATTTTTGTCTAGCACAGTCTCTGGAGCGTAACAGAAAGAAGCATTTTGTATAAAAGTATTCTGTACTTCTGTATGACAACTAATACAGAAACTTGAAACATTCATACAGACTTATATGGACCACGGTAAACATGACCCCATTTGAAGGCACCACTAGCCCCCAGTCACAGTCTGCCTGGCATAGCTAACATAAACAAACAGCGAAGCTAACTGTAGCATTGGATTTAGCTAAAGTTACGTTTCACACAAGATTATAAACGACCTGCCTATTGACAAACCTGGTAGCCCCGTCTGACTGCTGACATTTTGCCTTGTGGTACCTTTCCTGCAGAGATTGTGGCATGCTTTTAATGTTGTGTTATACCGTTTTTTATTTTTTTCTTCCATCACTCTCTGCCTCCCCTGCTAGCATATGTCGCTTCTGGCTACATTACATACAGCTGTTTTATAAGGTCAGCAGCAACCATGGTCAAAGTTGAAATAATTTGGCGCCGTTTCAAGGGTGCCACTGCCGCCTAGTCAGGGCGCCACCACTCAACGGCCAGACCAGTGCAACACCATCTTCCCGGCGGGCGGCGGCCATCTGTAGTGGTCCTTGTGGGTGATTTTGGATGCACCTTAACTGGTCCGTTGTTCACGATCAAAACAGAATAATATAAATCATTAGACACCGGATAAGAGTTCAAACAATTTGTCTTTATTGGAAGATCAAAAGTCATTACATTAATTAGGGATGATCCAGGGATCACAGGCATCAATGACAAGACAGCGGAGCAGGATAGCAGGAAGTCGTGGGAGAAAAAAGCCCCCTCAAGTTCCTCCTAGTCCTCATTGTATACTCTCCTGTCCATAGGCATAGCTGCTCGTGGGCCAGTCCTATATATGACACCTGTCTAAATCTAAAATCTAGTTTAGAAATTCACAAGTGTTTGGTGGACGTGTCACTAAATGTACACGTATCCAGAGATAACAAAGAATGTGCCCCGGCCATGAACGCCACTGGACAGGAGAGGCCTTACAATAATGTCCTAATTCACACTTAATATTCTATATCAATAATGATTGTACCTAATAACATTTAACAATAACCTTTAGCTTAGATCAATGTCCCCAATTAAATAAAGTAAAGAAAGTCAACTACATATTTCCAAACCTGAGAATATTTCCGACATCCTTAGTCTAGCAGGGCACAGAGTACAATGCTTCTGGTTTGAAAGTGCATAAAAAAAAATGCTTTTCCCTTGCAGCATTCGAAGTTTGGTATTTGAGATTTGATTTGAGGTCATATTTTTTAAGTAGTATAAAGTGGGATAACTCAGGGCTCCTCTCACATTCCAAAATGATGAAACAGCGCTGGTGATTAATTCTGATACTTTGATTCTTCTTACCCAGTCGGGTCGAGAATTCTACCTGCCTCCATGAAATACAAGCGGTAGCCAAAGTGAAGAATGTTGTTCCGTCCTTTTAGAAAGTAAGAAGTGAGAAAAACCTTGGATTTTCTCACAGTGCACCTCCCTGAGTCTTGAGTGCAGTGTGGATACATTAGAGATCAACACTGATGTTCTTGTCATCTCTGGTCTCGACAAAATCAAAATAATGGAGTAACAGGTTGGTTTTTGATGGGGTAACTATAATAGTATTATTGAAATTGAGGTGGTCATTCGTTACACTACTCATTTCTGGGGAAAGTAATTGTATTACTGTTACATTACTAGTGACACATTACTGCCTAATACTGCTTGGTGTACGTGATGCTGATGCAACTATTTTATATATACATTGTGCCTCCACAATGACTATAGTTTCATAAAACATAATGTAATCAGAAGAAACTATATATATATATATATATATATATATATATATATATATATATATGTAGTTATGTTTTATGAAATGTATATAGTTGCGTCTGATGATTATGTTATGTTTTATGAAACTATAGTATACTATATAATATATATTCTGTATATAATTGCTTTTGATGATTGCTTAATATGTTTTATTAAACTACATGCATTGTAGAGGCACAATATGATAATATCTAAACAGTTTCCTGTCCCAATCAAAGTCACCATTATCAATGTATCAACTATAATTGACGAGTCAACATGTTCCCGTGGCTATTAAGAGTCAATACAGTACGGCTCAATACACACAATTGTTAAGGGGATGCAGACCAGAGAAAGACTTTCGTCTTGTTTACATCAGGGTCCCCCATTTACAATTCATCAGGATGTCTTCAGTCGAGGACAGCCCGGGTGTTTCTCTGTGACAATGGAAGGACAGCAGAAGACAGAGAGGCTGGCAGCGGAGTGTGACTTCCTGTGCCAAGACCAGTCTGCCAACACCGATCAGCCCCGGAGGGAGAGAAACACCATCTTCCCTGCGTCGCAGCGACCGGCAGAAAGGGATCTGGAGGACAACACACGTTGTCCAAAACTATTTTCCTATTTAGACTGGAATTCCCAAACCTGCCAAATACTCCTCAGCTCACATTATCGACTATAACAACATGACTGTAATATATCAAAACATTTCCAAATAAGATAAGATAAGATAAGATATTCCTTTATTGATCCCCTTGGGGGAAATTCAGGCATCCTAGCAGCATGGGGGAGGGGGAGGGGGAGGTACAGGTAGTGGAACACATGATACAGGTGGACAGTGGAAAAGTAAAACAAATAAAATAGAATTATGTAAAAAATTTGTTTATAAAAAGATAACAATAATTAACTCTGGACATGTGCATATGGGCAAGTAGGCAGTGTAAAAAGGTCAAGGTGCAAGATGAGGGTATGTATGCCCTCTCAGTTATTTTTATATTGTAAGTTTTTCTTTCTTATATTAAAATATATTTAGTTTTTAAGAATTTGTAAAGGATAGGCAAAAATAAGCATGTGCTTCAGCCTATTCCTTTTTTTCGGTCGTTGATTTTGGATTTTGTGTGTACATTTTACAGCTCTATATGTACATTTGTGATTTTCTTTTCTTTTCCTTTTATAAGTCCACACGGGTGTGTTTGATTTGTCTGTAAACAAGACCGAAAAATAAACATCATTCATTAGTTATATTTCTCTACAATAAATATAGTTACAATATATATTCATATACAAATAATGCAGCGATGTAGACGTCTTCGCTCTACCAGAAGGGACAGTTCCAGTGGAGCAAATATACCAAGCGGTCAAACTGCCTCAGCTCGGCGTATAAGCAGATTTGTGCTGTTCTATTTATCCGGCAAGTGAAGCCAATTCTTTCCACATCAGTGAAGACTTGGGTAATTGGGGTTTTGTATTAAGATTGACATTAGATGAAAGTTGGTTATTAACACGAGGTGAAGCGTGGCAGATTGTTTATTAGAGTGCCGTCACTATTTACAACCCAAAAGACGGCACCTTGACATTGAGAGTTCAATTGAGAGGGAGGTATCGAATTGATTGTGGGGGGGGAAGGGGGGAGGGCGGCCTCCTTTAATCAGCAAATGCACACAGTGAGATGTCCATCCTCATCACCACAGCCCCTACTTTAATTATCCTAAAACAGTTGTCGTGTTTTGACATCTGAAAGGGTGTATTTTATGTACCCCGCTTCCTTTGTGTTCATTGCGTTGTGGCAAGTAATAATGCCACCACTAATACATAGAAAGTATGCAAAATGACAACAAGAACAACAAGTACAAAAATCGGTCAGCTCAAATTCCCACCGAAACAATAAGGGATTTGGAGAAGTATGTTAAACTCACGTCTCAGGAATTCTGCCTTGCCTCCAAATGTCTGCCTCTCCACAGCACCTTGGCCACGGCTCCATTGGAAGTGTTGCTACCTTTCATTCCTGCGAGCGCAGGACAGATATGCTCACAGAGTCCGAGTCAAGTCTCAAGTCTTTGCTTACATGTCCAAGTCTCAAGTCAAGTGCAGGACAGACATGCTCACAGAGTCCGAGTCAAGTCTCAAGTCTTTGCTTACATGTCCAAGTCTCACGTCTCTTATGGTTGTAATGAGCATTCTATCAGGGTCTATCAATCTTTTTTTCTGAATATACAGTAAAGAGGGTGGCTAAAATGGATATAGACTTATGTCACTCAGCGTAACAGGCAAACATTATTAGGCAATAACATCTGTAACTTAGTTGTCAAACAGTTAGTACAACCGTATTGTATAAATACACCAGTCTCCAACTAATAGCAGTAATGTTACGTGGTTAACTGTAACCTGCCTGTAGCCGATGTTAATATAATTAACGTGGTCTTTCTCTCGGTTTAACCTTAGCCAGCAGATGGGGGCAGCAGAATGCGATGATTACCTGGTAATTTTTGTAGTCGTGGTAAAGCCAGCACTCTATGCAAACAAACAAACAAACAACTCATCCTTTAATAATGTTCAGCGAACGCCTAATCTAATCAAGTTAACCGCCCTCAGCTAGAACCCTGGTAACAAGCTAACGTTAGATAGCAGATTCTGAGCTAAACATGTTTGCTAACCGTCCATATACAGTAGGCACTAACATTAACTTACACATTATGATAAAGTTTGACGCGGTCGATCCAGCATCCTTTATTTTGATAATGCAGACGTTGCATTTGGCGATTGTTCTGTTTGGGCCGTGTGGGGAAGTTATTATAGCCAAAGGTTATGACAAGTGGTTCTAGCAGGTGCAGGTGAGCTCCCCCGTGGCACAGGAGTTCAGCACCACTCTCCACTGGACAGCTCCCTCCAATCATGGTGTTTACATTTACATTTAGTCATTTAGCTGATGCTTTTATCCAAAGTATAGTAGCATAGTAGTAAGGTACATAATAGTAAAACGACAGTAAGAAGGTTAGTTTTCTATAAAAAAAAATCTGATATTGTTTGAAGAGGTGTGTTTTTAGTGTAGTGGTGTTATTGCTGTAGCTTACATTCATCTGTTGCCATGCGTACCAAACGTGTAGGGTTATGCGTGACAATTAGGGAGGGAAGGGCATTCAGCTAGTCAGACATTTCCTTAATGTTAATGCACCAAAACTATTTAATAAAGATTGTTCACAAGTCCCAAATCTCGACATGTCTCAAGTCACTGTGTGTGCGACTGGTGTCCAAGTCTCAGACTCGAGTCCCCATCTCTGGCGCAGGACTCCTGGTTCGATACTGGACTGAGGTACATGTTTCAGCCTAGGAGAGGACATGACAAAAAGAAAAAGGTCCTAATGAATGACACCTGTAACAGTGATGTGGTCATTGCTGCTGTGATGTGTGGAGTGAATTCAGAGGTTGAGAAGTCTGGTAAACTCCTCTGTCCAAGTGCTGCGCTCCATCCAAGTCAAATGTAGACTTTGATTTGTCTTGATAGGGAGGACTGATGCCTGGAGTCATGCTGGAAATCACTGGACCTGTGGAGTGGATGAGTGAGTGAGTGAGTGAGTGAGTGAGTGAGTGAGTGAGTGAGTGAGTGAGTGAGTGAGTGAGTGAGTGAGTGAGTGAGTGAGTGAGTGAGTGAGTGAGTGAGTGAGTGAGTGAGTGAGTGAGTGAGTGAGTGAGTGAGATAGTGAGGTAGTGAGGGAGGGAGTGAGTGAGTGAGTGAGTGAGTGAGTGAGTGGGTGAGTGAGTGAGTGAGTGAGTGAGTGAGTGAGTGAGTGCGTGAGTGGATGAGTGAGTGAGTGAGTGAGTGAGTGAGTGAGTGAGTGAGTGAGTGAGTGAGTGAGTGAGGGAGGGAGTGAGTGAGTGAGTGAGTGAGTGAGTGAGTGAGTGAGTGAGTGAGTGAGTGAGTGAGTGAGTGAGTGAGTGAGTGAGTGAGTGAGTGAGTGAGTGAGTGAGTGAGTGAGGTAGTGAGTGAGTTAGTGAGGGAGGGAGTGAGGGAGTGAGTGAGTGAGTGAGTGAGTGAGTGAGTGAGTGAGTGAGTGAGTGAGTGAGTGAGTGAGTGAGTGAGTGAGTGAGTGAGTGAGTGAGTGAGTGAGTGAGTGAGTGAGTGAGTGAGTGAGTGAGTGAGGGAGGTGGGCGTGAGTGAGTGAGTGAGTGAGTGAGTGAGTGAGTGAGTGAGTGAGTGAGTGAGTGAGTGAGTGAGTGAGTGAGTGAGTGAGTGAGTGAGTGAGTGAGTGAGTGAGTGAGTGAGTGAGTGAGTGAGTGAGTGAGTGAGATAGTGAGGTAGTGAGGGAGGGAGTGAGTGAGTGAGTGAGTGAGTGAGTGAGTGAGTGAGTGAGTGAGTGGGTGAGTGAGTGAGTGAGTGAGTGAGTGAGTGCGTGAGTGGATGAGTGAGTGAGTGAGTGAGTGAGTGAGTGAGTGAGTGAGTGAGTGAGTGAGTGAGTGAGTGAGTGAGGGAGGGAGTGAGTGAGTGAGTGAGTGAGTGAGTGAGTGAGTGAGTGAGTGAGTGAGTGAGTGAGTGAGTGAGTGAGTGAGTGAGTGAGTGAGTGAGTGAGTGAGTGAGTGAGTGAGTGAGTGAGTGAGTGAGTGAGTGAGTGAGTGAGGTAGTGAGTGAGTTAGTGAGGGAG
>NC_140166.1:67367042-67369542 GCF_963971535.1 Notolepis coatsorum | reverse complement strand
AAAATTTCAGTAAATAGTAATCTAACTTGTTACTTTTTACAAGCCAGTAATCTGATTACAGTTACTTTTCCAAGTGGCTGTGTGTTACTATTTAGTTACTATCTCATAATGATGAAGAGAGCCAGGTGCGTCAGTAAAACACACAAGCGCTACTATTTACCCATAATGATAAGTCTAATTTGAGAGAATAACAAACTATAATACCATGTTTTATATTACACAACGGTTTTACAAATACATTTTTAATTAAAATTATATTATATACATTTTCTAGTTTATTTCATTTGGGAACCACTGTCCTAGAGTGTCTGAGCAGTGGACAGCTGTGACCTTATATGGCCTGATGGCTGATGATGATGTCTCATGATGACCTGTCTGAGCAGGCAATCATGATTTATGACATTATGCACTTTCAATAAAGCATTATTTAAAAAAAAAACTGTTGTCATTCTTATGTTCTGGCAGCAGCAGGGGGGACGACGACTTAGTAACCTAGTTACTTTCAAAGTAACTAAGTTACTTTGATAATCAAGTAATCAGTAAAGTAACTAGATTATTTTTCAAAGGAGTAATCAGTAATCAGAATATTTTTACAAGTCATCTGTGGCATCACTGCTGATAAGGCAGGGTATTTTCGAAGCAGCAGTTGAAAAAAATTGTTAGCCAAAAATAGCTTAGCATCGCAGATCAGATCAACATCCCTGCAACATCTGGTAATTTAGTGTTAGCGAAAAAGGAAATCCTTTGGTTTGAAAAGCAGTATCAAGGACAACATGTGAGACGTTAGCTTTAAAACAACCTACTGTACGTACAACTCTTAAAAGCATGTGCATTGCAGTTTGTGGGGTATCACTCTGGAATGGTCTGGATGTGAGTATAAAATTAAGCAATAATATCAACCAATTTAAAGGCAGCTATAAATAAGCATGTATGGACACATATACGCAAGAGGAGCTTGAGCAGTAATGTGATTGCCTAATACATATAATTTTTTTACATATTTTTGTATTATTATATTATAATGGAAGGAAGGGGAAGGGCTTGATAATAATGTTTTTACTTCCCCCTGTCTCTTCTCGAACACGTATTGAACTGTATCGAAATAGTCTTTTACTGTTTACCCTTTTTTTTTTACTTGTTTTATGTTTCTCGAGAAAAAATAATAATCAAATCAAATCAAACATTAGAATGTAACACTGTTCACTTTCAGATGGAAGATGGAAGAAGAAGGTAGGTAGCTAACTGACGCTCACTTGGCAGTGATATATTTTTGAGTTGCTCTGAGATTTCAGTGATTGCCCTCAATATCTCCTGAAACAATGGGTCTCATTCCCGAAAATTTTCCAAAGATATATTCTGGAAGACTTATCTTGGAACCACTGAGACATAATCTATGACAAGTACACTCTGAGTCCTGAACGTGCTGGAGATATGTCTTAAGTGGCTGAAACGGTTGCAGAAATTATATGATCTGATATCTGCTTAGAGAATGGCATTCTGTCGTAAACTCCAAAGCGCGTTCCCGTTCAGCTCATTTGCATACAAAACACCGCCTCCATAGTTCCTTATAATGGTGCGTTCACGTCAGGTGGGAAGAAGCGGAAGAACCAGCTTCCGACTGGGAAAAGCCATTCACGTCAGCCTCCTAGTGGTAATTCCTACTAGGTCATATGGGAGTTTTTTATATACCCCGTCATCTCCCACTTCGCGTCCCGAAATGCGGAAGTATCAACCATCATGGCAGCAAGCTTGACGGCGATGTCGGCAATACAAGTTAAATGATCACTTTGATCACATAATCAGAATAATACAATCATACTGCTGTACTCTTCATATGAAAAACGAGCTATACTTGCTGGCTGCTGTTCGTCTACAGTTGATTTTAAAGTAACTTGCTAACGACTTGTAGCAGTAGGCTAACAGTAGGCTAAGATCGCCATCTTGGATGTGGGCGTTTCCTCGAGTTCAACGCGTGAATGCTTCCTAGTTGTAGCAACGAGATGTCATCTGGTTCGTCCGCTTCTTCCCACCTGACGTGAACGCACCATAAGGCAACTGGTGACGCAGCTGTGTGAAATGGAATGGCGGAAGTGCTTTGCGAGCCGCGTGATTACGAAACGTCAGTCAGTGCCAATCAGAGAGCGTCTCCGAGAAATGCGGCTAGGTTTCGTAATCACGCTTGCGCCCATCAAAACTAGATTAGATTAATGTATTGGCATCATATACAGCTCGCGGTACACACCTGCCGCAGCGCGCGCGCACACACAGACACACACACACGCGCGCGGGCGCAGTACTGTATATGAATGAATGAATGCCATATAATATATATAGCCTACGGCGGGCGTTATGAATGAAGGCAGTATGGCTTATTATTCCATAAGCCTATAGGCTACTGTTCATTCGTAGGCGCACACAAGACTTGTTATGGAATATTAATGCAGTCTATTTCCACCGATTAGCTTTAGTTCTTATTTATTTATCCACTGTCATTTCAGTG
>NC_140166.1:67287042-67362042 GCF_963971535.1 Notolepis coatsorum | reverse complement strand
ACTAACATTGGGATGGGAGAAAATCGGAGGAAAAATGGAGGGGGAAAAAGACAAAAAAAAAAAAATACATACAGTAATGCTCTGTATTTTACAGTAAAAACAAAAACAGTTACAGTAAACAAACTATTGTAAAGTACTTATTACAGTAAAAATTAAGAATTCTTTAAAATGACGATTTTTTTTTAACTTGATGGTGCTCAAGCAGCATCGTGCCTCTCCGCGGCATTTGGCCAAAGAATTTCATCGAGGTCACATCTGACCGCCATGTCTACTGGTGCCCTCTCCTGCTGCACAGAGAGAAGACGGCCACGTCCTCCACTTGGTGGTGCTCGTTCAGTGCTAATGTACAGTAAAGATAACAATTACAAAAAAAAATCACACCCACACCATTAGTATGAAATATACTGTAACAGACAACAATATACATTTTACAATGACTATACTAGACAATATACAGTTACTGTACAGTAAATTACACTTACCGATTATCTCTTACTGTAAAAAATCGTATAATGGATGCCACCGTTGACCTGTTCAGGTTTGGCTGCCCCACCCTGCCACCTTCAGCCAGTGTTAGCCCTCGGTTTACTGTACTACGTGGTCAACAATTGTGGTTATAATTTCATTTGAGACATGTTCTTCATCACGACCCTGTCCTTCGTTGCCAACCTCAGCTGCACCGACCGTGCGTTTGAGACCGATGTTGCTCCTTTCTTCAGGTTTCTAAGCAGCCTTTTATGTAGCGGTGAAGAGATGATCAATTGTATTGCAATGCTACTCAACTGGGCAAGTTTGTTGAAGGTAATGAGACATTAGTACAAACACCTGTTGAATTGATTTAGTGATCTGCCTGTGTAGCAATAAGCAATTGAACATTGTTGTAATATTAGGTGGCTGTATATGAGTGGAGCATAATATGATTTAGTTTAGTTTGTCACTTTGTATTTCAGTATTAGGATGTAATGGTCGGTTTAGAACTTTGCCTTACAAGTTTTGCACTTTATATGTAAGCATAGCATTTCGTATCTTAGAGAGTATGCATTTGGAAAGTCAGTTTGTTGGCAATTTGCATTTTGAGTTTTGTACATTGAAATTCTGCTGTGCAAAATTAGTCAAAGCAATCGTAAAAAGAAATAAAAAACTGTAATCAAACACTAATAATGCTGTGTATCATCAGAAAGTACAGCTAACATTATAGCTACAGACAACTAACATGTGAGCAGTGTGAGAGAATGAAACTCATCATCGCCTACCACCAACAAGAAGACAAAAGACGCCCTCCATTGTATCCAAAGACCCCACACCCTCACCTTTTTTCCTGTCCAACCATCCCAAAACACATCACCCGCCCCCCCCCCCTTCAACACCATAATTGATCCGGGAACATTTCTCTCACAGCAGCCAGGTAGCCTAGGTTGCTACACAAACATAATTTGGACGAAACACAATATTGCAGTAAAATAAATGTTCTCATGCTACAGTATATTTGTATGTGGGTTGTTTTCTTTCATATGCTCAACCTTTGAAAGACTATCAACCTTTGTTGAGGTCACTCAGTACCGCTGACACACGTTTCTCTGGTGAGAAACTAACGTTATACGTGGAATAAATCCTGTCTGGAAGAACTGTTCTCATTATTATCATTTCTGGTATCCTTATTCTACCCCATTCCTCTGCTTATTCTCTGGCCTTACACACTTGTTCACAATATCACAGGATTTATTTTCTTCTGCAGTTTGATTTGTATGAAAAGGTTAGTGGACATTAAGTAGGTTTCTGCAGCTTGCATACGAGCTGAAGAGACAGACTGAAATGAATCCTCTTGTCTGGCCCTTAAGACTCAAAGGTTAAGCAGTTATTTTTTTCACATCATCATCAATACAAACATAACCATTATTTGATTTGCATAGTAAAAAGCAAATGCAAGATACTGTATGTGCAAAACAACTGTTTTGTGTTGATTTATTTATCAACAAAAGCATAATAATTAGGTGTCTTATTACTGGATCTTGTACATATTTCACAGTAGAATAGCAATATCATGCTTTTCCAGTGTTTTACAGACTCACTGCACAGACATTTGGTATTTTCTAGGGCTGTCAGTTTATCGCGTTAGATTAATTAATTACACAGCAAATTATAGCGTTATGAAAATTAACCCAAAATTAATAAAAACTGTAAACGATTTTTTTTTATTTGTTTTATCTCATTCATTCCATAGGAACGTAGAATACACATTTACAGACTTTTTTTATTTATATGATCCATTTGCATGTTCTTGGTATCTGATTCTAGGGACATCTATGGATATCAGGGAATGTATTCCCAGTGTCAGAAATACTGTGGCCAGCATACTCGGCCCAATTCCGGCTACCGGTCGGCACACTCGGCATATGTCCGGCACGGCACGCCAACGATGAGCCGGATCTGGCGCGGTAATGGTTGCCGGGGCAGAGCCGACTCGCGCTCGCCAAAGATAAACCGGCTCTGGCCCGGCTCTGGTTGCCGGGGCAGAGCCGACTCGCGCTCGCCAAAGATAAACCGGCTCTGGCCCAGCTCTGGTTGCCGGGGCAGAGCCGACTCGGGCTCGCCAAAGATAAACCGGCTCTGGCCCGGCAATGGTTGCCGGGGCGGAGCCGACTCGGGCTCGCCAAAGATAAACCGGCTCTGGCACGGCAATGGTTGCCGGGGCAGAGCGGACTCGGGCTCGCCAAAGATTAACCGGCTCTGGCCCGGCTCGGCTTGCCGTGCCAGAGCCGACTCGGGCTCGCCAAAGATAAACCGGCTCTGGCACGGCAATGGTTGCCGGGGCAGAGTCGACTCGGGCTCGCCAAAGATAAACCGGCTCTGGCCCGGCTCGGCTTGCCGTGCCAGAGCCGACTCGGGCTCGCCAAAGATAAACCGGCTCTGGCACGGCAATGGTTGCCGGGGCAGAGCCGACTCGGGCTCGCCAAAGATAAACCGGCTCTGGCTCGGCAATGGTTGCCGGGGCAGAGCCGAAGTTTCAGTCAAGCGACGCCGCCCCCACACACAACAGCGGTGTGATTGGCAGAATCGACTGTCAATCAAAATTGTTCCATTGAGACCACCGCAACAAGTGAATACAGCTGTACTGTACCCACTCTGCAGTCTGTCAATAAAGCTTTCAATCAATCAATCAATCAGACAAATGCATAGAAAAGCCCTTATTATAACCAAATAACAAAAAATTATATTATTGTTTATGAAAATGTTTTAGCCCTATGCTTGCCTATTATTTTAATGGCAACAAATAAATAATAATAATAAAATTAATAAATAAAATGTTAGAGGAGTGGAGGGGGGGGGGGGCAGAGCGAGGTGGGTGTTAGAGGAGTGGAGGGGGGGCAGAGCCTCATAACATTAGCTGCACTCATAGGAGCCTGCATGTTGATGTAGCCTCATAAAGCTAACATTATAGCTGCACTCATAGGATGTTGATGTAGCCTCATAAAGCTAACATGCTGCACTCATAGGAGCGTGTTGATGTAGCCTCATAAAGCTAACAAGAGTATATGTAATACTGTGGTTATGGCCTCTATAGTTAGCAGCTCCCCAAGCTAACACAACATGGACCGCAGCTCCCCAAGCTAACACAACACAGACTGCAGCTCCCCAATCTAACACAACACAGACTGCAGCTCCCCAAGCTAACACAAGCTAACACAACATGGACCGCAGCTCCCCAAGCTAACACAAGCTAACACAACACAGACTGCAGCTCCCCAAGCTAACACAAGTTAACACAACATGGACCGCAGCTCCCCAAGCTAACACAACATGGACCGCAGCTCCCCAAGCTAACACAAGCTAACACAACACAGACTGCAGCTCCCCAAGCTAACACAAGCTAACACAACATGGACCGCAGCTCCCCAAGCTAACACAAGCTAACACAACACAGACTGCAGCTCCCCAAGCTAACACAAGCTAACACAACACAGACTGCAGCTCCCCAAGCTAACACAAGCTAACACAACATGGACCGCAGCTCCCCAAGCTAACACAAGCTAACACAACATGGACCGCAGCTCCCCAAGCTAACACAAGCTAACACAACACAGACTGCAGCTCCCCAAGCTAACACAAGCTAACACAACATGGACCGCAGCTCCCCAAGCTAACACAACATGGACCGCAGCTCCCCAAGCTAACACAAGCTAACACAACACAGACTGCAGCTCCCCAAGCTAACACAAGCTAACACAACATGGACCGCAGCTCCCCAAGCTAACACAAGCTAACACAACACAGACTGCAGCTCCCCAAGCTAACACAAGCTAACACAACATGGACCGCAGCTCCCCAAGCTAACACAACATGGACCGCAGCTCCCCAAGCTAACACAAGCTAACACAACACAGACTGCAGCTCCCCAAGCTAACACAAGCTAACACAACACAGACTGCAGCTCCCCAAGCTAACACAAGCTAACACAACATGGACCGCAGCTCCCCAAGCTAACACAAGCTAACACAACACAGACTGCAGCTCCCCAAGCTAACACAAGCTAACACAACATGGACCGCAGCTCCCCAAGCTAACACAAGCTAACACAACACAGACTGCAGCTCCCCAAGCTAACACAAGCTAACACAACATGGACCGCAGCTCCCCAAGCTAACACAAGCTAACACAACACAGACTGCAGCTCCCCAAGCTAACACAAGCTAACACAACATGGACCGCAGCTCCCCAAGCTAACACAAGCTAACACAACACAGACTGCAGCTCCCCAAGCTAACACAAGCTAACACAACATGGACCGCAGCTCCCCAAGCTAACACAAGCTAACACAACACAGACTGCAGCTCCCCAAGCTAACACAAGCTAACACAACACAGACTGCAGCTCCCCAAGCTAACACAAGCTAACACAACATGAACCGCAGCTCCCCAAGCTAACACAACATGGACCGCAGCTCCCCAAGCTAACACAACATGGACCGCAGCTCCCCAAGCTAACACAATCAATCAATCAATCAAATCCTTTATTTAACCAGATAAGCATCATTGAGATTAAAATCTCTTTTTCAAGAGCGATCTGGCCAAGCAAGGCAGCAGAAAGTTTCAACATAAAAAAGAACATCACAATAAAATACAGATAAAACATTTACATCAAGCTCCAATTTCAGGCAAGTTATCAAACAGGCAAATGATCAAACACAGTTGCACTGACCAAGGGAACTGAGTTCGTAGGATTTTAAAATGGCTTTGAATTCTCCGAGGGTGACCAGTCCTGGTAATTTTAGGTCCTCCTGTATCTTGTTCCAAGATGAAGGAGCAGCATATTTAAAAGCCCTTTTTCCCAATTCAGTTCTCATATGGGGAACTTCCAGTGTTAGAACAGCTTGAGAACGAAGGGCATACTTATATTGCTTTGTGCACAGAAGCACACTTAGGTACGAGGGAACCAGTTTAAGCAGAGCTTTGTGCACCAGAGAGAGCCATCGAGAAAATCGTCGTATTTGTAGAGATGGATAACTTGCAATGGTATATAGGGTGCAATGGTGCACTCGATTTCCACATCCCGTGACAAAGCGTAAGGCAGAATGGTACACAGTATCAAGCTTTCTAAGGTACTGATCAGGTGCATACATATAGAGTAAGTCACCATAATCGAGTAGTGGTAAGAAGGTGGTCGAGATCAGGTGACTTCTCACTTTAAGTGAAAAACAGGACCTGTTTCTGAAAAAGAAGCCGAGTTTAAACACAACACAGACCGCAGCTCCCCAAGCTAACACAACATGGACCGCAGCTCCCCAAGCTAACACAAGCTAACACAACACAGACTGCAGCTCCCCAAGCTAACACAAGCTAATACAACACGGACCACAGCTCCCCAAGCTAACACAACACAGACCGCAGCTCCCCAAGCTAACACAACACAGACTGCAGCTCCCCAAGCTAACACAACACGGACCGCAGCTCCCCAAGCTAACACAAGCTAACACAACACAGACTGCAGGGGAGCTAACAGGGGAGCTAAAGAGGCTAACAGGGGAGCTAACAGAGGAGCTAACAGGGGAGCTAACATGGGAGCTAAAGAGGCTAACAGGGGAGCTAACAGGGGAGCTAACAGGGGAGCTAACATGGGAGCTAAAGAGGCTAACAGGGGAGCTAACAGGGGAGCTAACAGCCGCAGCTAAAGAGGCTAACAGGGGAGCTAACAGGGGAGCTAACAGGGGAGCTAAAGAGGCTAACAGGAGAGCTAACAGGGGAGCTAAAGAGGCTAACAGGGGAGCTAACAGTAAATGTCCTAACCCAACCCCCTCCAATGTACAGTAAATTACCAAACATGGTTTTGTCAATATTCCGGGATGGAGTGTGCTGGTGGAGGAGATCAGACAGGTATCGGGGGGGGAGGGCATGGAGGGACTTGTAGGTGAGGAGCAGGAGTTTAAAAGAGATCGGGAACTTGACTGGGAGCCAGTGGAGGTGGATGAGGGTGGGGGTGATGTGCTGCCAGCTAGGGCTTGGTGTGAGTGAGAACCCTGGCAGCTGAGTTCTGTACATACTGGAGCCTGTCCAGGGCTTTGCTGGGTACCCCGAACAGGACTCTGTTGCAGTAGTCCAACCGGGAGGTGATAAATGAGTGGATCAGGGTCTCAGCCACAGAATCTGAGAGTGAGGGTCGGAGACGGGAGATGTTTTTGAGGTGGTACACTGTAAAAAATAAATGTTTTTTCACAGGAAATTCACTGTATTATTTTACAGATTACTTTTGTTTTTCTACTTTAAGAGTAAAAGCCATACAAATTATTTAAGGGGACCGCAAGGATGTTCTGGTGGTGTCCGACCGATTATGGTGGGCCGGTCTGGGCCAAAAATGCCAGGGCCGATTTTTGGTCCCAGTCCAGCCCTGGTTGGAGCGTGCGGCTGTGTGATGTCCTGCACTCAGCTGACTTATCACTGGGGGCAAATGGTGTGTTACAGAAATATAGCCTATAATGTAATGTCATTCTAAACAATAATAATAAACAATTTAACATAAATATCTATTAGGCTATTCTAGACCAGATTTATGCCAATTCATGTATACACTTTATGCTACAATAAAGATTATATTTTAGGCTATTCAAATAATGTAATTATCAAAAAGTCACCCTATAATTCAGTGTGGCAGCTCCCACCCTCTGGAACTCCCTCCTCGCTGAACTCCGCAACGCCCCAACTCTGGACTCATTCAAAAAACTGCTCAAAACCCACCGAAATGTCATGTTCATATGCAAATGTACAAATCCAAAACTGCATAGTGCACTTTAAAGATAATTAGATTAGTATCTTTGTGAGGTTACTGATTTATTATTTACATTGAAAAGATACAGAGATAATTTGTTAAAGATGTATTAATTCGAACATTATTTCATATTATTTTACTTGAAAAGAGAGCTATTATTATTATTATTATTATTATTATTATTATTATTATTATTATTATTATTATTATTATTATTATTATTATTATTATTATTATTATTATTATTATTATTATTATTATTATTATTATTATTATTATTATTATTATTATTATTATTATTATTATTATTATTATTATTATTATTATTATTATTATTATTATTATTATTATTATTATTATTATTATTATTATTATTATTATTATTAATATTAATATTATTAATATTATTAGTATTATTTTAAGTTATTCTTGTGCCATTGAGATTTGTCAGAGAGATTGTAGGCATAAAGCTAAAGCAAGTTGATTGAGTAACTGTTATATAAAATAATATAAATAATAATTGTCATTTGGCAACACTGACTAACAGCTGCGTTGCATTGTGGGGGGGGGGATCCCCACAATGCATTGTGGTTTTTGAAATTTTGAATTGACGAGCGTCGCGCGCGGCACAGTCAGACCAGACCAGTATGACACGGTTGCATTTCTTCTCATCTCAGGTAATTTATGCAGATATTTTTGATTATTTATAAGTAATACCGCTAATATAAATGAGTGCTGTTTATTCTGTGTTTCAGTGAGTGTAGCGCAAGCTCACGTTAGCTACTAGCTCTACATACACTGAGTGTAGCGCGAGGCCGCAAGCTCACGTTAGCTATATAGGCTACATACACTGAGTGTAGCGCAAGCTCACGTTAGCTACTAGCTCTACATACACTGAGTGTAGCGCGAGGCCGCGAGCTCACGTTAGCTATATAGGCTACATACACTGAGTGTAGCGCGAGCTCACGTTAGCTAATAGCTCTACATACACTAGCGCGAGGCCGCGAGCTCACGTTAGCTATATAGGCTACATATACTGCTACAGGCAGAGCCTCACGTTGTCACCAACTGTTCTCATCTCAGGTAATTGTGCAACACATATATAGGCTACATACACTGCTACAGGCAGAGCCTCACGTTGTCACCAACTGTTCTCATCTCGGGTAATTGTGCAACACATATATTTTATTATTTATAAGTAATGCGTGCTGCTGATATAAATGCTGTTTAGTCTGTGTTTCAGTGACTAGTCTACTGTAACGTTATTTGCTCGATATTATGAAACTGGCGGGATCTGTAAACTACAAGCACTACTGCTAGCAGGCCTAGACTGTAGAATACTGACGTTAGCTAACCAATGCATATCACGCAGATCTTTCATGGTTTAATTTAATTATAAAATATATAATTTCATTGTTAATGTAGCAAATACTGTTACAGTGCTGTCTCTCAACAACGACATGAAAGCAGAAGACAGCTCAATAACAACTACCCGTATACTTCAAGTGGTTGTGGTTTTTATTGTGTGTGTGACTGTGTATATATAATATATACTTTTTAATCTGGGACATCATTTTCAAAGAGTCATCCTGTAATGCCTTCTCTCTCTCTCTCCCAAGACGGTCAAGATCTACCAAGTCTTCAAGATCTTCAAGTGGTCATGCTTGTAAGTGATGTATACAATGTTTTATTGTGTGTGTGACTGTGTATATATATACTTTTCAATCTGGGACTTTCATTTCAACAGCTGGAAAGGGTCATCCTGTGTTGATGGATGCTACAGTATATTGTATGTAGATGTGTGCATGACATGGACTAAATTAGAGGTCCTAGATATGCAAAATAATATTGAGAATCACTGGCCTTAGACTATCTACTAACGTATTCTCGCTCTCTCTAGGTTCATGGCCACTAATGACTTCAGACCTTCAGAAGGACAGTATGCTGGATGAGGAAGGTCTTGGCCATGCTGCGATGGCTCCTAGAAGACAAGAACGGAGAGGTGCTGGACCTGGCTGTCAAATGGTTTGTAATGCTACAGTATATTGTATGTAGATGTGCATGACATGGACTAAATTAGAGGTCCTAGATATGCAAAATAATATTGAGAATCACTGGCCTTAGACTATCTACTAACGTATTCTCGCTCTCTCTAGGTTCATGGCCACTAATGACTTCAGACCTTCAGAAGGACAGTATGCTGGATGAGGAAGGTCTTGGCCATGCTGCGATGGCTCCTAGAAGACAAGAACGGAGAGGTGCTGGACCTGGCTGTCAAATGGTTTGTAATGCTACAGTATATTGTATGTAGATGTGCATGACATGGACTAAATTAGAGGTCCTAGATATGCAAAATAATATTGAGAATCACTGGCCTTAGACTATCTACTAACGTATTCTCGCTCTCTCTCTTTAGGTTCATGGCCACTAATGACTTCAGAGCTTCAGAAGGACAGTATGCGTGTAGCTTATTGCCAGCGGAAGAGTGCAAGAATGCTTCCGCATTCGTCACCGCACGCCAGTACGGTAATGCGCCTTTCCTTTCGCCCCGCTCAGACAAATGCATGTAGTACATTGCAACACAACGCAGCATTTCCGCGTACATTGCAACGAATCACTTGGAGTTTGAAAGTGATATCAGAAGAAACTACTCAACCTCGGCTGTCTTTAACTAGCAGGACGCTAGTGGGCTAGTCGCTAAAATATATATCGTTTTATATATAATTGTACCAACACAGATATTAGGCAGTACACACATTGTCCTGCAATACATACAGTGAATGCACAGCTACATTCGCCATATATTTCTATCGCTGCTGCGGTCTACAGTGAAATGCAATATTATTATTATTATTATTGTAAAGATTATCATTACAATCGCAGCCTGGAGAGGCAATGTTACAAGTGTACGAGGGTTGTGTGCAAAGAGCACAGCCTCTCAATTTGCACAACGTGCACAAAATAATAATTGTAATGATCTTTACAATAATAATAATATTGCATTTCACTGTAGACCGCAGCAGCGATAGAAATATATGGCGAATGTAGCTGTGCATTCACTGTACATGTATTGCAGGACAATGTGTGTACTGCCTAATATCTGTGTTGGTACAATTATATATAAAACGATATATATTTGAGCGACTAGCCCACTAGCGTGAAGGGGCTCCTTTCCTCAGAGCAGCCCGCTTGTATCACCACGCTCGGCGCTGCTGCGATGGTGCAGGAGGTTGCCTCGCTAGTGGGCTAGTCGCTCAAATATATATATCGTTTTATATATAATTGTACCAACACAGATATTAGGCAGTACACACATTGTCCTGCAATACATGTACAGTGAATGCACAGCTACATTCGCCATATATTTCTATCGCTGCTGCGGTCTACAGTGAAATGCAATATTATTATTATTGTAAAGATCATTACAATTATTATTTTGTGCACGTTGTGCAAATTGAGAGGCTGTGCTCTTTGCACACAACCCTCGTACACTTGTAACATTGCCTCCAGGCTGTGATTGTAATGATAATCTTTACAATAATAATAATAATATTGCATTTCACTGTAGACCGCAGCAGCGATAGAAATATATGGCGAATGTAGCTGTGCATTCACTGTACATGTATTGCAGGACAATGTGTGTACTGCCTAATATCTGTGTTGGTACAATTATCTATTTTAGCGACTAGCCCACTAGCGTCCTGCTAGTTAAAGACAGCCGCGGAAATGCTGCGTTGTGTTGCAATGTACTACATGCATTTGTCTGAGCGGGGCGAAAGGAAAGGCGCATTACCGTACTGGCGTGCGGTGACGAATGCGGAAGCATTCTTGCACTCTTCCGCTGGAAAGAGTTACACGCGGACAGTATGCTGGATGAGGAAGGTCTTGGCCATGCTGCGATGGCTCCTAGAGGACAAGAACGGAGGTGCAGGACCTGGCTGTCAAATGGTTTGTAATGCTACAGTATAAATTATTGTATTACATCACACTCACCATCAATGACTCCACCATCACCCCCTCCCCCCTAGTCCGCAACCTCTGTGTCATCCTCGACCCCACCCTCTCATTTGACCCCATGTCCGCTCCATTGTCAAAACTTCATATTTTCACCTCCGCAACATTGCCAAAATCCGTCACTGCCTCTACCCCCTGCTGCTGAATCCCTCATACACGCCTTCATCTTTTCCCTCCTGGACTACTGTAACTCCCTCCTCACTGGCATCACCTCCCGCTCCCTCCATAAACTGCAGATGGTCCAAAACTCAGTTGCCCGCCTCCTCACTAACACCCGGTCCCGCGAACACATCACTCCTGTCCTCCACTCCCTCCACTGGCTCCCGATCAAGGAACGCATTAACTTCAAAACACTACTCCTCACCTTCAAAGCCATCCATAGCCTGGCCTCACCCTGGTCTTAAACTTTTTACACCAAGAGAACGGTGGGGAGAGAATATATACATATGATGGGGAGAGAATATATACATACAGTGGGGAGGAGACTGTACATTAGGAGGGGGTGGTTGGGAGAGAAATATACATATAATAGACAGTCTCCTCCCCACCGTATGTATATATTCTCTCCCCACCATATGTATATTTCTCTCCCACCCACCCACCCCCTCCTAATGTACAGTCTCCTCCCCACCGTATGTATATATTCTCTCCCCACCATATGTATATTTCTCTCCCACCCCCTCCTAATGTACAGTCTTCTCCCCACCGTATGTATATATTCTCTCCCCACCATATGTATTTTCTCTCTCACCCACCCACCCCCTCCTAATGTACAGTCTCCTCCCCACTGTATGTATATATTCTCTCCCCACCATATGTATATATTCTCTCCCCACCATATGTATATTTCTCTCCCACCCCCTCGTAATGTACAGTCTCCTCCCTAACGTATGTATATATTCTCTCCCACCCCCTCCTAATGTACAGTCTCCTCCCCACCGTATGTATATATTCTCTCCCCACCATATGTATATTTCTCTCCCACCCCCTCCTAATATACAGTCTCCTCCCCACCGTATGTATATATTCTCTCCCCACCGTATGTATATTTCTCTCCCACCCACCCCCTCCTAATGTACAGTCTCCTCCCCACCGTATGTATATATTTTCTCCCACCCCCTCCTAATGTACAGTCTCCTCCCCACCGTATGTATATATTCTCTCCCCACCATATGTATATTTCTCTCCCACCCCCTCCTAATATACAGTCTCCTCCCCACCGTATGTATATATTCTCTCCCCACCGTATGTATATTTCTCTCCCACCCACCCCCTCCTAATGTACAGTCTCCTCCCCACCGTATGTATATATTTTCTCCCACCCCCTCCTAATGTACAGTCTCCTCCCCACCGTATGTATATATTCTCTCCCCACCGTATGTATATTTCTCTCCCACCCACCCCCTCCTAATGTACAGTCTCCTCCCCACCGTATGTATATATACCGCCATCTTTCTCCCGGGTTGGTGTGATCACATGACTGACAAAGCCGTGCAGTGATAGGCCAGAAGTCAATTCGATTGCATCCAGGCTCGATTGCTTATCCTGTCTGGGTAGCCCGGATGATGGTTTTTTACATCGAATTTTATACACCGCAATTATGCATCGAATTTTTTTACATTGAATTTTATTATACATTCGAATTTTTTTACATTGAATTTTTATTTCACATAGGTAAATTCGGAGCAAAAAAATTCAGATACATGATTTTCAAAGTAATTATTTTCAATGCTATAAATTCGGTGTCTGAAAAAATTCAGATACATTTTTCAAAGTAATTATTTTCAATGCTATAAATTCGGTGTCAGAAAAAAATTCAGATACATGTTTTCAAAGTAATTATTTTCAATGCTATAAATTCGGTGTCTGAAAAAATTCAGATACATGTTTTCAAAGTAATTATTTTCAATGCTATAAATTCGGTGTCTGATAAAATTCAAAAATCAGATACATGTTTTCAAAGTAATTATTTTCAATGCTTTAAATTTGGTGTCTGAAAAAATTCAGATACATGTTTTCAAAGTAATTATTTTCAATGCTATAAATTCAATTCAGATACATGTTTTCAAAGTAATTATTTTCAATGCTATAAATTCGGTGTCTGATCAAATTCAAATACTTCTGTCACTCATTTGCTTCCATACTGGCTCTTGTTGTATTTTGTTATCTTGCTTTCCTTCTCTCTCTTCTCTCTCTCTTCTCTCTCTCTCTTCTCTCTCTCTATCTCATCCTCTTCTCTTCTGTCGTTGAATTTGTGGTTCGTTCTTTTTATTTGCCTTTTTCACTTTTCGTGTAGGGCAGTGAGTGGAAGTCCCGTCCCCTCCACGTCGGGGACCAGCACGCCTCGCCGGGGCCGGCGACAGCTCCCCCAGACCCCCGCCACGCTACGCCCCAACGTCACCTTTTCCCCCGTGGTCCGTAAGGCTATACCCACGCCTCCCGGGGTGCCCCAGGGGCGCCTCCCGGCCCGGCCCCCTGGCGCTTTTCTCCGGAGCCCCCCCCAGGGGCCTCCCCCTGCCGGCCCCCCGCCACCCCACCATGGCTCACCTCGTCAGGGTCGCCACCCGCCACCTCGCTGGGGTGACGCGGGAGGAGGGGGGTCTCCATGGAGGGCGACGGTTGCTTCTACAACCAGGACTACGAGCCACGCCACGAGCCGCCCGCCTATGAGCAGAGCCCCGCATAACATTGGGGTCTTGTGCTTGGCACTCCGAGCATGGCACTAACACTGTCACGGTTAGGAGTTTGATTCCTGCTGGGGCCACCCGTTGTGAATGATGTATACAGTCATTCCAAAGCACTTTATGTCCTAGTAATAGAGCTGTGCTATAGAGATGCTGTCATTCATTCATAACTAAACCAAAAGACATTTATAAACAACGTCTTACTAAATGCAGGCTTTCATTTACAACTGAACGGCCATATCACTCGTTTTTGTATTAATTCTCCTAAAAAATGTTGCTAAGCTAGACTAACATGAAAGTTTAAGTGAAAGTACACACTTGAGTAAAAGTCAAAGTTTCTACTTTTAAATGTACTTAAGTAGTAAACAGTGAACTTTTTTTCTGACTGTCTATATTCTTCTGATAGCAGGTGTTTAATCAAAGATCCCCTGTGGGAGAAGCTGTTGCAGGGGAACAATGGGTTAATTTCATTGGAGGCTTTGTCGTTGGGTTCAGAGAGGAGGATGTGATATTTTTTTGTTAATAAATGTTTAAATATCTATTCAAGTTGTCATTTTTAACTGGAAAAAGTAGCATGTATGGGGGTAATTGTTACTTTACTTGATATTTGAGCTTCACTGCAGAATGGTGTATATTGTGTACAATGTGCACATACACTGAGAATATATTTCAGTGAGGTAGGAGACAGCATGTAAACTTCTGAATTGTTCAATGCGAGACATGCCAATACTCCATTGGTAAAGGGAAGGGTCCTTAAATATGTGGCATTGTATTACTAATCAACCATTTCCTACTGTATTTCCGGTAATGTATGGTCATAGGCAGATAGTGGAGTAGCTCTGGCAGAATACTGGGTACACAGTAAATTCCGCAAAGTAAATTTGACTCAA
Source organism: Notolepis coatsorum (assembly GCF_963971535.1). NCBI lineage: Eukaryota > Metazoa > Chordata > Actinopteri > Aulopiformes > Paralepididae > Notolepis > Notolepis coatsorum. The sequence continues at coordinate 67,347,197 of NC_140166.1, read as the reverse complement.
ACTGAGTACATTTCACTCAAACTGAGTAAAATTTCTTTACTCAGTTTGAATCAAATGTACTCAGTTTGAGTCAAATGTACTCTGCGGAATTTACTGTGTAGTACCATTGCATTGGCAGTGTCGGCTAGGCTTCGGGCAACCAGACCTGGCCCAGTGTGTGTGGGTCGCATCTGGGCTGCTTTAGGCAACCGGACGTTCACCGCTTCCGGCAACCCCGGACATGGCCCAGTGTACTCGGGCCGGAATCGGCCAGTCAGTCATTGCCGCCTACTGGGCCGATTCCGCCAATTCCGGACGTTCACCGCTTCCGGCAACCCTGGACCTGGCCCAGTGTACTCGGGCCAGAATCGGCCAGTCAGTCATTGCCGCCTACTTGGCCGACTCTGGCAACCGGACTTGGGCCGACTAATTTCTTCCGGCCTGCCGGATACAGGCCATTAATGGGCCGGAACTTTTTGGCCACCTGGGCATACTGAAACACGACGAGACTAAATAACACATAGATACAGACACAGGGGAGAAATCACTAGACTAGACAATGGGGCACAACACAGACAGCAGATACACAGCTGTGTATCTGCTGTCTGTGTTGTGCCCCATTGTCTAGTCTAGTGATTTCTCCCCTGTGTCTGTATCTATGTGTTATTTAGTCTCGTCGTGTTTCAGTATTTCACCCCAGGTTGTTCAGTCTTTTCCACGGAGCTGTGTCTTGTTCCCAATCACCCTCATGTGTCAATTAGTCTGTGTATATTAGTGTTGTCTGCCCTGCCTTCCTTGCTGGATCATTACTCATGTTACCCTCGTCCTGTGTGCTGTCAACTTTCATATTCCCTATGAGTCCGTTTTTGTATTGTTGCCACGTTCAGTAAAAGGCTTATTACTTTCATCCACGACTCGTGCTTCGTCTATTTTCATCCTCCACTACCTCTCCTCGTGTTAAGTCTGCATTCTGGGTTCTACTCATCTCTACCACCGACATGCCAACGAAACGTTCCAGGAATCGTAACAGTCCACAATAGCAACCAGTATTTTGTGCGAGATATTAGATTCCTTTTTTTTTATCCACTTTTCTCCCATTTTTTTCTATATTTTTCTCCCATCCCAATTTCGTATCATCCAATTCAACCCTCCCCTGTCACGAACGCTGTTTCTTGCCTCCCACAAGCCGGCTGCAATGTGGACTAAGTCATACATAGCACAAGTCCCCTCCGATACTTGAGGTAACAGCAGTCGCATCTTTTCACCTGCGCAGCTCGATCTCTCGGTGGCGAGGAGTAACGCGTGGGAGGCTCACGCTGCCCTCGACACTTCCTGATTCTACTGCGCAAGCGCACCAACCGACCTGTAGGAGTCGCTGTCCACAACGCCCGATCCCCACCCATCAGTTTCCCACCCCCTAATACGGCCAATGTGTATTAGTATGAACGACCAGCTAAACTGAAAGCAATGTGGAGCGCTGGGCTCGAACAGGCAAGCCCAGCGTCACCGTCATTCGTGGCGAGCGCCTTGCCCACTACGCCACGTAGCCGCCCCGCGAGATATTAGATTCCTAACTGCAACCATCAACTCCTCACTCAACTCGGGGGTGGTCCCCACCTCCCTAAAACAAGCTAGAGTCACGCCGCTCATAAAAAAAAAACCAACCCTGAACCCCACCGTCATTGGCAACTATCGTCCTGTCTCTCTTCTCTCCTTCCTTTCTAAAACACTTGAACGTGCTGTATCCAACCAACTTACTGCTTATCTCTTACAGAATTACCTACTAGACCCTAATCAGTCTGGCTTCCGGACTGGCCACTCCACAGAAACGGCCCTCATTGCGGTCACATAGGCACTTCACTTAGCAAAAGCGAAAGGCCTCTCCTCTGTCCTGATTCTTCTAGATCTATCTGCAGCCTTCGACACAGTCAACCATCATATCCTCCTCGCGGCCCTCGCAGGAATGGGAGTGGCTGGCTCTGCGCTGACATGGCTGACATCATACCTCAATGACCGCTCCTACCAAGTGTCATGGAGAGGGACCCTGTCGGCCACCCGCCCCCTGCGGACGGGTGTCCCCCAGGGCTCGGTCCTAGGACCCCTTCTCTTCTCCCTCTACACTAAATCACTGGGTAACATTATCACGTCTCATGGCTTCTCGTATCATTGTTATGCCGACGATACTCAACTCTTCCTCTCCTTCCCTCCCTCAGATATCCACGTCTCTGAGCGGATCTCGGCCTGTCTGTCCGACATCTCCGCCTGGATGACGACCAACCACCTCAAACTGAACCTAAGCAAAACATAATTGCTCCACCTGCCGGCCAAATACTCCCCCCTGACGACCTTTCCATCACAGTCGAGAATGCAGCTGTGACCGCGTCCCCGACCGCCAAGAACCTTGGTGTTGTCCTCGACGACCAGTTGAACTTCTCTGCAGCGACAACCAGAACCTGCAGATTCCTCCTGAGCAACGTCAGAAGGATTCGCCCCTTCCTGACAAAAGAAGCCACCCAACTCCTCGTCCAATCAACAGTCATCTCCCGCCTCGACTACTGCAACGCACTGCTCGCTGGCCTCCCGGCCACTGCCACCAAGCCTCTTCAACTCATTCAGAAAGCAGCGGCCCGCCTGACCTCAAATTTACCGAAGTCGGCCCATGTCACCCCACTTCTTAGGGACCTGCACTGGCTACCCATTGCTGCACGAATCCGCTTCAAGGCCCTCGACCTGGCATACCGTGTGGCAAAGGGAACCGCTCCCGCCTACCTCCGGTCAATGGTCTCCAACTACACACCCTCAAGACCCCTACGCTCTGCATCTTCTGGCCGCCTCAGACCTACTCCTATCCGAGCTCCGGGAGGGTCATCAAGGAGAAGCCGCCTATTCTCAGCCCTTGCCCCACAATGGTGGAATGAACTACCCACCCGTCCAATCGTTTGCCGTCGACTAAAGACGCACTTCTTCTACCATTATCTGAAATAAAAAAATTTAAAAAGAAATCTAACCCTAACTAACCTTACTGTCATGCACTTGTCCTAATAAACTAACCTACACTGTAGCACTCAACACTTTGATGAACATTGTTACTCAGCTGATAGAGTTGTGCCCTTCCTGATGACTTGTCGTACAGAACTTGTAAGTCGTTTTTGATAAAAGCGTCAGCTAAATGACTAAATGTAATGTAAATCTAATAATGTACAAAACAACCACTTTTGAAAGTGGTTACCAATGGTTACAGGCATCCTGGAATAAAGAGGACTACACAATACATTCAAGACCTCTATTCCTCACAAAAGAATAAGCACTAATAGGTGTCGGATACATCAGTGCTTTCATCGCAGGCTGGGGGGGGGGGGGGGGATCTAAATCCACCGTAAAACATTTCTTCGATTCTCCTTGCCTATTACATAGGTACATGTTTAAATATCGGTATATCACATTATGTACAAGTTAAATATATATCTGAAAGGGTTGTTGTGAACCCCAACCCACTCAGCACAAGTCCCGGCACGAGGAAAGAGCAACTCAGAAAGTTTTCCAAAGTAAATAGTAATTATTAAATAAAAGGGGAATGGAACCCATACACACACACATAGGAATAAGGGAAGACAGAACAAAACAGGAATATACAACAAGACAAACAAAACAATGCAAGGGGTTGTAACCCCACTCAACCTCCATATATTTTTATTTTTATTAAACACTACTGGATTCTACACTGTGAATCGGAACGTGCAATAATGTCAATGTTACTCACTTGTGCCTCGTAATAGGCTATCTTATAATTTTTTTTAAATAAAAAAATCAATATTTTTACTTTCGTTTTAGCATCTGCTTGTATTTAAATTGTTCATTTTTAGTATTGTGTAATTTTGTTTGAAGGGCGGACTAGCAAAGTAAGATTTTCATTGTACGACAAACTGTCCGTTTAACTGTGCACATGACAATAAACTCTCTTGACTCTTGAATCAATGGGGAAAAACAAGGGGAAAACGAATCAAGCACCAGTAACACAAGTGTCACAGGACACAATCAAACTCACCTGGTAAGCAAACCAAAACACAATAAGGCTACTAAGCACAAGTGTGAACCAACAGTCCCACAACAGTGGCATGAGGCCCTGAATGTTTGTCGGATCTCAGGTTTTATCCACCCGTCCCTTAAACCTACCATAGTCAGCCCATGTCACCCCACTTCTTAGGGACCTGCACTGGCTCCCTATTGCCGCACGAATCCGCTTCAAGGCCCTCGACCTGGCATATCGTGCGGCGAAGGGAACGACTCCCGCCTACCTCCGGTCAATGGTCTCTAACTACACACCCTCAAGACCCCTATGCTCTGCATCTTCTGGCCGTCTCAGACCTACTCCTATCCGAGCTCCGGGAGGGTCATCAAAGAGAAGCTGCCTATTCTCGGTCCTTGCCCCACAATGGTGGAACGAACTTCCCACCACAGTTAGGACAGCCGAAACCTGTGCAATATTTCGCTGTCAACTAAAGACACTTCTTCAATCAACATCTGAAATAAAAAAATATAATTAAAATAACTACCCCTAACTAACCTTACTGTCATGCACTTGTCCTAATATACTAACCTACACTGTAGCACTCACCACTTTGATGAACATTGTTACTCAGCTGATAGAGTTGTATCCTTCCTGCTGAATTGTTGTACAAAACTTGTAAGTTGCTTTCGATAAAAGCGTCAGCTAAATGACAAAATGTAAATGTTAATGAGTAATGGCCCTCAGCTGGAGTCATCACTGGGCATTAAGAAGACTCTACAGGAAGGGGCGGGCATTCAGGAGACTCTACAGGAAGGGGCAGGCATTCAGGGGACTCTACAGGAAGGGGCTGGCATTCAGGAGACTCAGGGCGGTACCTGAGAAGGGGAAACAGAAAAGAGGATTACTAACAAGTGAACACAGCCAGTGGCGGACTGGCCATCGGGACGTTCGGGACGAATCCCGATCGGCCGAAACCAAAGTGGACTGGTCAAAAAAAAAAAAAAAAAAAAAAAAAAATTAATACGTTTTTTTTTTTTTTTTTTTTTACTTTTTTTTTTGTTGTGTGAGTCGGTGTTTGGGCCACTAATGTGGGCCAGTGTGTGGGCCGGTGTGTGGGCCGGTGTGTGGGCCAGTATGTGGGCCGGTGTGTGGGCCGGTGTGTGGGCCAGTATGTGGGCCAGTGTGTGGGCCGGTGTGTGGGCCAGTGTGTGGGCTAGTGTGTGGGCCAGTGTGTGGGCCAGTGTGTGGGCCAGTGTGTGGGCCAGTGTGTGGGCCACTAATGTGGGCCGGTGTGTGGGCCGGTGTGTGGGCTGGTGTGTGGGCCGGTGTAGTGTGTGGGCCAGTGTGTGGGCCAGTGTGTGGGCCAGTGTGTGGGCCATATGTGGGCCGGTGTGTGGGCCATTATGTGGGCCGGTGTGTGGGCCAGTGTGTGGGCCGGCAATAAAACAATAAACAAGTTGCATAAACTAAATCAGATTAAAAATTATCACAGTTCTTGTTTGCCTTAAGATGCAGTTTAAGATGGGTCTTGAACATGGAGTATGTAGGGCACTCTCTAATCACAACTGGTAGGCTATTCCAGTAGTTACCACCTTTAACAGAGAACACAGTTTTTGCAAAGGTAGTATACCGAAAAGGCACCTTACAGTCCCCTCTACTGATGGCCCTGGTGGTAATGCCAGTGTCTGCTTTCTGTTGGATGAACTCATTCAATGTGGGAGGGGCAAGTCCATGCAGAACCTTGTACATGAAGCAAGTATATTTGAAAACTTGGAAATTCTCGAAACTTAGCATGTTATGTTTTTCTAAAACATTACAGTGATGAAATGAAATTGGTTTCCTATCAAATACTTTTATGGCTTTTTTGTAGAGTAATTCTATTCGTGTAAGAGTAGTGACATATGAAAGAGACCAGTTGATAAAACAGTACTCGATGTGTGATAAAATCATTGAATGCAGAAACATCCTTGCAGCATTAACTGGCAGGCAGGGCCTGATCTGCCTGAAGTTTTCGATGTTAAACTTGACTGTGTTTGTCACTTTTTTCACATGACTTTTTGAAGGTCAATGTAGAGTCCAATGTGACCCCAAGATACTTGAATTAATGTACAATGTCCAGCTCCACCTCTCCCAGAAACACATTAGAGTGAGTGACCTTTACTGGTGACTTTGTGAACATCATACACACTGTTTTCTTGGTGTTAAGTGAAAGACATGCTTTTGTTAGCCAGTCTTGAATGAGACATGAGACATCAGTGAATGAGATTCATGTTTCCTCCCAACCGCGAGTAGGCCTAGATGCGCAGAAATGGAGAACGCAAAAAAAAGAGAGGGTGGAGCTGAAAAAGCTAGAATTAAAAAACTAAAATTGCTAGTAAAAGACGCAGAACAATGTTCTAAAATTACAGACATGTTTAGTAGAGGAAGGGCTGCGTTAGAGTAGCTGCTGCTGCTAATGATGATGAAGTTCAAGTGGAAGGAACCAACAGTAACATGACAGGTGCGTGCAGTAGCCTAGTGCATATTCTACTGTTGGTGTCTGCCGGTTCATGAGGGCTAGCTAGCCTATCACTATCTTGCAGTGATTTCAGTCATTCTATTACAAGACAATGTGCTTTCCGTATTCCTGATTCCTTACAGCACGTGGACGTAAATAGTCGTGACTTGTGAAGTTTTTTCTCTGACTAAAAGTTTAGTTAGCAATGTTAGGACTAGTGCCCACCACAGCATCAGAAGCTAAAGTGCTAACCTAGAGAGCCAATCAGAACCTTAGACGGGCTGCAAATTAATCGGCTACTAATATTATAATAGTAAATACTCAAATAAAATACTATTATGTTCCCTTCCAAATTTTCATGTTGATATAATATTGGTAATCTAATTGATTGAATTGATTAGTTGCCATTTTACATGCTTAAATAAGATGTACCTTAGAATTCCCAACTGTTAGCCATGTTCTTGATCTGTATATGATTAGTCTCATCTACATGTTTGTAAATAACCACAGCTAACTAGGTCAACTACTACCCCGTAGTTAAACAAATGTGATTGCATATAACAGCTAACTGCTACAGCTAAGTTGGTAGTTAGCCTATTCCATTAATGTTGAATGTATTTATGAAGGTTGTTGATGGTGGTTGGCGCTGAATAGCAGACATGATTCCGTCAGTCTGCCACAGGGCAGCTGTGTTTGCTGATGCTGCTCACGACCACCAGTAGCGTATGACTGTGTGAGTGTGAATGCTTGATGGTTTCTGTGAAGCGCTTTGTGGAACAATGCTGATATACAGTTAAGAATGAGTAATTTGCTTTTGGTTTTTAAGAAAATGGTTTGTAAAGCTATTTTTGAAAACTACAAGGGTGAATAATACTGTTTTTTTGCTATTTTCTTTTAGAATACTGTTTGAGTCTTAATTTTTTTAATTTTTGTTAAGAATATAGGACAGGCATATATAAGCATTATGCTTCAGTCTGTACCTTTTCAGTCACTGTAAAATCAAATATTGTTAAATGATGTTGTATTGTGTGAGATGATGACTGAATAAACTACTACTACTACTACTACTACTACTACTACTACTACTACTACTACTACTACTACTACTACTACTACTACTACTACTACTACTACTACTACTACTTACTACTACTACTACTACTACTACTACTACTACTACTACTACTACTACTACTACTACTACTACTACTACTTTGGGTGTTTTCAAAAGGCTGAAAAACGCTGTATGAATTCAAGCCATTATTATTGATTGCTGATGTTCTTCTTATGCAGTTGACTCTGAGGAAAGAGAGAGCGCCCAGTCCAGCACAGCTGACCCTGAGGGGAGAGAGAGCGCCCAGTGTGTGTGTGTGTGTGTGTGTGTGTGTGTGCACTGTGCACGAGTGCACATCTAGGGGCGGGGTGTAGATTTGGTCTCCCTGATGTTGACTCCTTAGCCACAGCCTTGGGTTGTTTAATTCTGGACGAGTGTTTCATAACGGCCGTTGTGTGGGCCGGTTTCGGGGCCGGTACGTGGGCCGGTGTGTGGGCTGGTCCGTCTGAATGTCCCAGGCTGAATTTGTGTCCCAGTCCGCCACTGAACATAGCACCATACTATATATAAATACAAAATTACGTACCTATACTATCATAGGGTGACCATATTTTGATTTCCAAAAAAGAGGACATGCTGGCCCCAGCCACGAGATACTTAATGATACTCAAAGTTTACTCAAAGATGCCTTATTGTTTTAACCTCTTAACATGGACCCAGAAAAGCGGACGTTGAAACCTGGACATTATCATGAATTTATAGAAAAAAGAAAAAAAAGTAGTGTTTAGTGATTAGCATCAACACTTCATAACTACTGTAGCCCTGGTAGTGTTTAGTGATTAGCATCATCACTTCATAACTAGCCCTGGTAGTGTTCAGTGATTATCATCACCACTTCATAACTAGTCCTGGTAGTGTTTAGTGATTAGCATCATCACTTCATAACTAGCCCTGGTAGTGTTTAGTGATTAGCATCACCACTTCATAACTAGTCCTAGTAGTGTTTAGTGATTAGCATCACCACTTCATAACTAGTCCTAGTAGTGTTTAGTGATTAGCATCACCACGTCATAACTAGCCCTGGTAGTGTTTAGTGATTAGCATCACCACTTCATAACTAGTTTAGTGATTAGCATCACCACTTCATAACTAGCCCTGGTAGGGTTTAGTGATTAGCATCACCACTTCATAACTAGTCCTAGTAGTGTTTACTGATTAGCATCACCACATCATAACTAGCCCTGGTAGTGTTTAGTGATTAGCATCACCACTTCATAACTAGTTTAGTGATTAGCATCACCACTTCATAACTAACCCTAGTAATGTTGAGTGATTAGCATCATCACTTCATATCTAGCCCTGGTAGTGTTTAGTGATTAGCATCACCACTTCATAACTAACCCTAATAGTGTTTAGTGATTAGCATCACCACTTCATAACTAACCCTAGTAATGTTTAGTGATTAGCATCATCACTTCATAACTAGCCCTGGTAGTGTTTAGTGATTAGCATCATCACTTCATAACTAGTCCTAGTAGTGTTTAGTGATTAGCAGCACCACTTCATAACTAGTCCTAGTAGTGTTTAGTGATTAGCATCACCACTTCACAACTAGTTTAGTGATTAGCATCACCACTTCATAACTAACCCTAGTAGTGTTTAGTGATTAGCATCATCACTTCATATCTAGCCCTGATAGTGTTTAGTGATTAGCATCACCACTTCATAACTAGTTTAGTGATTAGCATCACCACTTCATAACTAGTCCTAGTAGTGTTTAGTGATTAGCATCATCACTTCATAACTAACCCTGGTAGTGTTTAGTGATTAGCATCATCACTTCATAACTAGCCCTGGTAGTGTTTAGTGATTAGCATCACCACTTCATAACTAACCCTGGTAGTGTTTAGTGATTAGCATCACCACGTCATAACTAGCCCTGGTAGTGTTTAGTGATAGCATCACCACTTCATAACTAGCCCTGGCAGTGTTTCCCTTGGACTTCTTCGCCAATGTAAAACGCCTCTGCTGGGAGGCTAGGCTACATGTAGCTTCAAGCTGGTTCACTTTCTCTCTCTTTTTTTTTTTACATTAATTTAACCTTTATTTACCCAGGCAAGCAAGTAAGAACAAATTCAGATTTTTATTTATTGTCAAAAGTATGCATACTGTTGTGTTAATTCCACAACAAGAGATATGTACAGTAATGTTAATTAACTGAAATTATTCCGTTTTGGGGGGGGGGGGGGGGGGGGACCCTGCATATATCGGTATCGGTTGATAACGGTATATCGGTATCGGTAAAAAAGCCAATATCGAACATCCCTAGACGTGGGCCATGATTGGTTCTCTACATTACATTGGCTTCAGTTGCATCCTCTACCATCGACCAATCTTCCCCTCCCCTGCGGCGCGGAGGTCTACTCATGTAAGTGCCTCTTGTTCACTTGCTTGTGTATGATTGGATGGTTAACTGAGAACAGCAAGCCACCGAGGTTCCTCCTCCACTAGGTGAATTGACTCTCTGGGACTGATCAGACGTGGCTGGAACTAAGTGTTCAAGTGTTTTTTTACTGATGCACCACTTTTTGTTTTGGACATTTTGTCCTGTGTGTGTGTACATGTTGGGCCCAGTATTGGCTGAGCTATACACTGCAGGGCAGCTGTGTTTTACAATAGGTAAGTGCATAGTAGGTAGGTTATTTTACCTCCTAACTGCTGCTGTCAGCAGGAAGGGTACAACTCTTTCAGCTGAGTAACAATGTTCAACAAACAGTGCTGCAACTTGGGTGCTGCAGTGTTGCGTGCATAGTAGTAGAGACACATAGTATAGTAGGTATATAGACAAGGATGATTATTTAGTGGAAAAGTGCATCATAGTAGAAGACAGTAAGAAGGTTATTATTATTATTATTATTATTATTATTATTATTATTATTATTATTATTATTATTATTATTATTATTATTATTATTATTATTATTATTATTATTATTATTATTATTATTATTATTATTATTATTATTATTATTATTATTATTATTATTATTATTATTATTATTATTATTATTATTATTATTATTATTATTATTATTATTATTATTATTATTATTATTATTATTATTATTATTATTATTATTATTATTATTATTATTATTATTATTATTATAATACAAAAAAATTCTTCATTTCAGATATTGATTGAAGAAGTTTTTTCTTTAGTCAACGGCGAAAGATTGGTCACGTTTCAGCTGTCCTAACTGGTGGGAAGTTCGTTCCACCATTGTGGAGCGAGGACCGGGAATAGGTGGCTTCTCTTTGATGACCCTCGCGGAGCTCGGATAGGAGTGGGTCTGAGGCGGCCAGAGGATGCGGAGCGGAGGGGTCACATGGGTCACACAGTTCCCCATTAGGGTGCGAGGCGTAGCAGCAGTACCCTGAACCTGATTCTAATCAGTCACCAAGCTTCATTGTGCATGCCATTCTGTAATCACAGGGATTTGTATTTCGCTCATCAACTTTCACCTAGATTCCCTATTTGCACTCCCCCACATGGGGTATCATTGGAAAGCTACACTCATTGGCTACAACCCTATCCAATCATCTTCGCAATCGGCGAATGATCGACAGTTCTAGAGCCTCAGGAGTCCGGGGTGGCAATTTGACTGCTAGCAAGCAGAGTTGTCTATTAGGAGATCTCCAACCCCAATCCTTGTGTCTTTGCCACGTGTAATAAATATTCATTCCGCATAAAGATGTATCTCTGTTTACACATGCATCGGCTGTTTTGTTGCGTTACTGTATTCAGAGCCAGTGTAGACTAATCCAGGTCGATTGCCTCGACCTTTGACCTGTGATATAACGTAACTAGGCAAATAACACAATGAGATACAAAACACACACACACCAGACCCTTAGGCAGACCAGCCCCCCAAAGAGACTGTATCATACAGTACCGCATTTACATGTGTGCTTTGCTGATCTGCAGAAACAGACATTTCAAATCTCTACATTTTAATATGGTGTTTGCTCTGCTAAAGACTGCAACTGCAGCACATTCTCTAGCTTCAATCTAATTGGTCAAGCTGCCAATACATGATATTAGACGCTTGGGGAGTGCAATTCCAGTAGCTACATACTGGCTTATCTATAAGCTATACACTTGCTGAAGATATACAGATAACTGGTATATTCTCCACCTTGTGTCTCTCTTTCTCTTGTCTTTGATCTCTAACCATTGTCAATCAAGTTGTACCTGTTTTAATTGATTTCTCATCCTTACTTTTGTCTACCATCGTCGTGTTGTCTTATTGTTGTGATTCTATATGCAGTATAATTTGTATGCTTTATTTATGCTTGGTTATCTCTGTATATGTAAACTCTACATACTGTAACTGTAAACCGCAAGTATAAATAAAGGTTTGATATGATGTTTGTTTCATACCAGGCATTGTGACTGGATGAGAAGCATGACATATTCACTGTATGCCATGCCCACATGTGCCGTTGTCTGTCTTTACTGCAGCTGAACATTGTGACAAAGATGCTAGCTAGTGTAGATATTCAAACAACCAAATCATTTATGCATATAGACCTGTTCGCTGTCCACGTCAGACTCAGTGTGCGTGCGCATCAAGGGGGCAAAAGGAACGCAATCCTGGCCAGAACAACGGAACAGACGACAATATATTTGCATTTGTTAGTAGGGATGTCCCGATCTGATCACGTGATCGTCGGGATCGGCGCCGATCACGTGATTTTCCGAAGATCGGGATCAAAAAAATAAATAAATAAAATAAAACGGGATTACTTTTTTTTTTTTTTTTTACAAACATGACCATGTTCACGTATTAAACTCATACTGAGGCCTTAGTTTTGGTTTTAAATTGCATATCATCATTCATTTATTTATTGTCACACAATTTTGCCAAATCAAACGCATTTCCTTTCAAATCAAATCAAATCAAATGTATTTATAAGGCCCAACAACACACGTTAATGTCCCCATGGGCCGTACAGGTCTTCTTTAAACAAGTCAAGAAGAAAACATAACAATAAGTCAAGAACATAACAAGAACACCATAAGGTCCAAACATTTTTAGATGAATGCAAAAAAAAATAAAAAATTAAAGAATGCAAGCACTCCCAGACATACCCCACGCGAAGGTAAGGAAAATGTTATGGTTTGACACCGACCCCAAACGCACGACACAAGAGAGTTGGAATTCAGAGTTGCCAAATACAAGGGCTTGTTTATTTGAATACTAAATATAAAGAGTACAGGATAGGCAAGTCAACAAGACAGGTACATAGGCCAGGGGACAAAAGTTCTGCTGCTCTGCAGCTTCTCCCGTGGTGGTAGTTTGGGAATAGCAGATGTTGACGTCAGAACCGCTCTGCAGAATTCTCTCGGCTGAATCTCCGATGTGTTGCGAGACCGAGAGAGGGAGAGAGGGAACGAGTCAACAACAGTGCAGGTTGAACGAGCAGGAGAACAGGGTGAACTAATCTGCGTGTAATTAAACACAGTGAGCAATATTCCAAAACAAATCCCAAGTGAATATCTTCGTGTAATACACACAGTGAGCAAAATTCCAAACACAGTCCCAAGTGAATATCTTCGTGTAATACACACAGTGAGCAAAACTCCAAACACTGTCCCAAGTGAATATCTTCGTGTAATATACACACAGTAGTGAAGTCCAAAACAATCCAAATGTGAAATAATATCTTCGGTGTGAGCAACACACAGAGGGAGATGAAAAGTCCCAAAAATATTATCCCAGAGGGAACAAACAAAAGGGAACGCTGGGTGAGTGACTGTCTGACAAAAAGGTGGTAATCTTCAGTGTAATAGTAACACACGAAAAACGGAATAGATCAAGACAGTCAATAAAAACTCACCCAGACGTAATGCGTAATGGTGCTGGAACAACAGCGGAGCGAGCGCGCGCCAGGGGAACAGGTGTCCAAGAGGAAGGCTTCTTGGAAAAATCCTGGAGATAGCACAGAGAGCAAAGCAGCAGCAGCAGCAAAAACGGAGAATGCAACCAGAGAAAAATCAAGACGATCCAACAAACTTAGAGTGGAGAAACGGGGTATAAATAATAAGGGATTGATTGATTGACAAGCAGTGACAGCTGGGGAATGTGATTGAAAAGCGTGCGGACCTGAGAGAACCAATCAGCGACGTCTCTGATGACGTCACTGGGGAGAAGCGTGTGAATGAGGGAATTGAAATAATTAACAGAAAAAACAAATGAAAACAGAGCGAGGTGGTTAAAGGAACAGAACGAGTGAGAGAGCAAGGACAGAAACCTCACAGTACCCCCCCCTCCACGGGAGCCACCCGGCGACCAGGCCGACCCGGCTCGTCAGGATGGGCTCGATGGAAGTCGGTGATCAAGCCGGGATCCACGATGAGCTGCCGGGAGACCCAGCTACGCTCCTCAGGGCCGTAACCCTCCCAGTCCACCAGGTATTGGAACCCCCGGCCCCGCGGACGAACGTCCATCAACCGGCGGACCTGCCACTGGGGGTGACCATCCACCAACACGGGAGGCGGCGGATCAGGAGCTGGAGGCATAAGGGGACTGAGGGAGACGGGCTTAACCCGGGAGACATGGAACACGGGGTGGATGTGCATGGACGCAGGAAGCTTCAGGCGCAGGGCCGCCGGACTGAGTACCTTCAGGACCTCGAAAGGCCCGACGAAACGGGGGTTGAGCTTCTTGGCCGAAGACCGTAGCGGGAGGTCCTTCGCGGAGAGCCACACCCTCTGCCCAGGGCGGTAAGTCGGCGCAGGAACCCGGCGCCGGTCGGCACCACGACAGGCGCGCTCAGATGTCCGGAGCAGCGCGGTCCTGGTGATCTCCCAAACTCGTCGGCAGCGGTCGAGGTGGACCTGCACGGAGGGAACTGCCACTTCCGTCTCCTGTGCGGGGAAAAGAGGGGGCTGGTAGCCCAGGGAGACCTCAAAAGGGGAGAGGCCGGTGGCGGAACTGACCATTGAATTGATGGAGTATTCAACCCAGGGAAGGAAACGGCTCCAGGATGCTGGTCTCTTGGCTGCCACACACCGGAGAGCAGACTCTACGCTCTGGTTCATCCTCTCCGTCTGCCCGTTAGTCTGGGGATGATAACCAGAGGAGAGACTGACCGTTGCCCCCAATCCCTTGCAAAAGGCCCGCCATACCTGGGAGGTGAACTGGGGCCCCCGGTCAGAGACGATGTCCTGGGGAAAGCCATGAAGGCGGAACACGTGGTGCGTCAGGAGGTCCGCCGTCTCGGCCGCCGAGGGAAGCTTGGAGAGGGCCACGAGGTGGACCCCCTTGCTGAATCGATCCACCACGGTCAGAAGGCAGGTGTTCCCCTGGGAGGAGGGCAGACCAGTGACGAAGTCGAGCGCCACATGTGACCACGGACGGCTCGGAATGGGAAGTGGCTGCAAGAGCCCGGAGGGTGCCTGGTGAGAGGCCTTGCTGCGGGCACAGACCGCGCAGGCCAATACGAACTCCTTGACGTCGTTCCGCATGGTGGGCCACCAGAAACGACGAGCCAGGAAGGAGAACGTGCGATGGACGCCAGGGTGGCAGGCGAACCGGCTGGTATGGCCCCACAGCAGTACCTGGGACCGGACAGAGTCGGGGACGAAGAGACGACTCCTAGGGACGTTGCTTGGAGCACGTTGGAAGCGTAGGGCACGCCTCACCACACCCTCGATGCCCAAGGTGATGGCTCCAACCACTCGGGCCTCCGGGAGATTGGGAGAAGGGTCCTCAGAGGGTGGAGCCCCCTTGGAGTGCATCCGGGACAGGGAGTCGGCCTTCGTGTTGCGGGAACCGGGGCGGAAGGTCAGCGAGAAGTCGAACCGGCTGAGGAAACTGGCCCATCTCGCCTGCCGACCGTTGAGGCGCCTGGAAGCGCGGATGAACGTCAGGTTCTTGTGTCCGTCCAGATGGTAAAAGGCTCCTCAGCACCCTCTAGCCAATGACGCCACTCTTCCAGCGCAGCCACGACCGCCAGCAGCTCCCGATTGCCGGTGTCGTAGTTCCTCTCTGCGGGGAGGAAGCGACGCGAGTAGAAGGCGCAAGGATGCACCTTCTGGTCTGAAAGAGATCGCTGGGATAGGACAGCGCACAGGCCAGAATCCGAGGCGTCCACCTCCACGATGAACTGTCTCTTGGGGTCAGGGTGGAGCAGGATAGGGGCAGAAGTGAACCTTCTCTTGAGGGAGCGGAACGCAGCGCATGCCGCTGGGGACCAGTCGAACGGCAGAGCGGGGGATGTTAGCTTGGTAAGTGGCTCCGCCACTTGACTGTAGTTCCCGATGAACCTTCGGTAGAAGTTGGCGAACCCGAGGAAACTCTGTAACTCCTTCCGAGTGGTGGGTTCTGGCCAATCTTCCACAGCCTGGATCTTGCGAGGATCCGCTCGGGTCAAGCCCTTCTCAACGATGAAGCCCAGGTAGTTGACGGAGTTGGAGTGAAAACGGCACTTCTCCGCCTTGACGAAGAGCCGATTGTGGAGGAGGCGCTCCAGCACACGGCGGACATGCAGGATGTGTTCCTCGAGGGTCCTGGAAAAGATGAGAATGTCGTCCAGGTACACCACCACGAACACCTCCAGCATGTCACGAAGGACGTCGTTCATGAGTGCCTGGAATACCGCCGGGGCGTTGGTGAGGCCGAACGGCATTACAAGGTACTCGTAGTGGCCCCTGGGGGTCTTGAAGGCGGTCTTCCATTCATCGCCCTCACGGATACGGACAAGATGGTAGGCACTTCGGAGGTCCAGCTTGGTGAAGAACGAGGCCTGGGTCAGTGGCTCGAAGGTGGAGCTCATGAGAGGTAGGGGGTATTTGTTCTTGATGGTGATCTCGTTGAGCTGATGATAGTCGATGCAGGGTCGCAGGTCCCCATCCTTCTTACCAACAAAGAAGAACCCGGCCGCCACCGGGGAGGAGGAAGGCCGAATGAGTCCTGCTTCCAATGACTCAGAGATGTAGAGATCCATCGCCTTCTTCTCCGGGACAGTCAGACTGTAGAGGAGGCTGCCGGGAAGGGGAGCCCCTTGGCGGAGGTCGATGGCGCAGTCATAGGGGCGGTGAGGTGGAAGGGCCTGAGCCCTGGTCTTACTGAATACCTCCATGAGGTCGTGGTACTCGGGAGGTATGGACGAGGGGTCCGGGGGCAACTCACCAGCGGGCCTCCGGGGCGGGGGACAGGACGCCGCCTGCAGACAGCGGGCGTGACAGGAGGAGCTCCAGCCCCTGATGGTACCGGAGGACCAGGCGATGTGGGGCTCGTGCAGCGCGAGCCAGGGCCTACCCAGGACCACCGGGACAAGGGGGGATTGGGTAATGAGGAACTGGATTCTCTCGACGTGGTTCCCAGCGATGGTCAGCACGACTGGGCCGGTGCGTTGAGAGATGTCGGCCAGGCGGTGTTGGTCCAACGACAAGATCTCCAAGGGCCTCACAAGGTCCTCAAGAGGTATGTTGGCTCGAGTGGCAAACTCGAAGTCGAGGAAATTCTCGTCTGCCCCAGAGTCGATGAGGGCCTCCACCGTGGCACGTTGGTCCCCCCAGGCCAGGGTGACACTCATCAGATGGTCAGGTGGTGCGCGGCGCTGGGAATGGGAAAAACGGCTCACCAGGATCTCCCGGGGTCTCGGTGAGCCTGATCTTTTGGCCGGATGGGGCAGTCGGCGATACGGTGTCCCGCACCTCCGCAGTAGAGGCAGAGACCGGACCTGAGCCTTGCCTCACGCTCCGCCTGGCTCAGATGAGAGCGTCCCAGCTGCATGGGTTCCTCCTCGCGAACCGAACGGGGAAGCCTGTTACCACCAGTAGTGTTGGGGACGGGGCGTCCAGGAGTCCGGGGTGCTTCAGGAGGTAACAGTCGGGTCCTCTCGTGCCTTCTCTCCAGGAGGCGTCCGTCAATACGGATGACGAGGCTAAACAGATCCTCGAGGGAGTCGGGCAACTCCCGGGTAGCGAGCTGGTCCCGGACTGCGTCACTGAGCCCCCTCAAGAAGGTTAGGCGAAGAGCAGGTTCGTTCCATCCACTCTCCACCGCCGCCAGACGAAACTCCATGACATAGTCCGTCACCCTGCCGCTCCCCTGTCGGAAGGTCCCCAACCGGGCTCCAGGGTCCAGACCTCGGGCTGGATGGTGGAACACTCTGCGGAGCTCCGCCACGAAGTCTGGATAGGAAAACAAAAAATCTGCTTCCATTGCCCAGGAGGAAGTGACCCACTGGGCAGCATGGCCTGAAAGTAAGTTCGTTATATAAGCCACTTGGGACCCACGAGCAGAAAAACGGCTTGGTTGATGACGGAAAACCAACTCACATTGCATGATGAATGTGGCACACTCCTCGGGATTACCGTCGAACAGCCGTGGGACGGAGAGACGGGGTTCCCGAGATGCGAGATCTGCTGGGGCTGCGGGGAATGCTCCTGAAGGGTGTGAGAGATGAAAGGTATTAACGGTGTCGCTCAGCGAGTGAAGCTGAGCGAGAATGTCGGACTGTTGTCCCGCCATAGCGGCCATTGAACCCTGCATAGGCAGGACCAGATCCCTGAGATTCTGCACCGCAGCCGCAGCCCGCTCTAATTGGAGACTGTGATCCCTGGTCAACTCGACTTGATTTGCAAGTGCGGTTCTGACCCTCTCTGTGTCGGCTGGGGTCGTCATTTTGGTTGGATCGTAATGTTAGGGTTTGACACCGACCCCAAACGCACGACACAAGAGAGTAGGAATTCAGAGTTGCCAAATACAAGGGCTTGTTTATTTGAATACTAAATATAAAGAGTACAGGATAGGCAAGTCAACAAGACAGGTACATAGGCCAGGGGACAAAAGTTCTGCTGCTCTGCAGCTTCTCCCGTGGTGGTAGTTTGGGAATAGCAGATGTTGACGTCAGAACCGCTCTGCAGAATTCTCTCGGCTGAATCTCCGATGTGTTGCGAGACCGAGAGAGGGAGAGAGGGAACGAGTCAACAACAGTGCAGGTTGAACGAGCAGGAGAACAGGGTGAACTAATCTTCGTGTAATCGTGTGAGCAATATTCCAAAACAAATCCCAAGTGAATCTCTTTGTGTAATACACACAGTGAGCAAAATTCCAAACACAGTCCCAAGTGAATATCTTCGTGTAATACACACAGTGAGCAAAACTCCAAACACTGTCCCAAGTGAATATCTTCGTGTAATATACACACAGTAGTGAAGTCCAAAACAATCCAAATGTGAAATAATATCTTCGGTGTGAGCAACACACAGAGGGAGATGAAAAGTCCCAAAAATATTATCCCAGAGGGAACAAACAAAAGGGAACGCTGGGTGAGTGACTGTCTGACAAAAAGGTGGTAATCTTCAGTGTAATAGTAACACACGAAAAACGGAATAGATCAAGACAGTCAATAAAAACTCACCCAGACGTAATGCGTAATGGTGCTGGAACAACAGCGGAGCGAGCGCGCGCCAGGGGAACAGGTGTCCAAGAGGAAGGCTTCTTGGAAAAATCCTGGAGATAGCACAGAGAGCAAAGCAGCAGCAGCAGCAAAAACGGAGAATGCAACCAGAGAAAAATCAAGACGATCCAACAAACTTAGAGTGGAGAAACGGGGTATAAATAATAAGGGATTGATTGATTGACAAGCAGTGACAGCTGGGGAATGTGATTGAAAAGCGTGCGGACCTGAGAGAACCAATCAGCGACGTCTCTGATGACGTCACTGGGGAGAAGCGTGTGAATGAGGGAATTGAAATAATTAACAGAAAAAACAAATGAAAACAGAGCGAGGTGGTTAAAGGAACAGAACGAGTGAGAGAGCAAGGACAGAAACCTCACAGAAAAACTCACTAAAACCTAACAATAGGGAAAAAAGCTCCACAGGCAGTGTGGAGGAGAGAAACCTTAGAAGGGCCATTCAAGGGGGGATCTCCCTTCTTAGATGTTGGTGATAGTAGTGTTGCAGACGGACAGTTGGTAAGCATGCATAATTTGATTTAATTATAGGCTACATCAAATGATTTATGTCAAGGATTGCAATGCCTCTCTTGAATGAAGTAAACTTTTCACCTGGATAACGTCAACATTCAGGGTGAATGTAATGTGAGAAATTGGGATGGAAAAAAAATTAAATAAAAAAAAATACGTTTTTTGATCGGATCGGGAACGATCGGTATCGGTAGATACTCAAAATCACATGATAGGGATCGGATCGGGAGCAAAAAAATTTGATCGGGACATCCCTATTTGTTAGCCATGCTAGCGATCTGAACAATCCATGCCAAAGCTATTATGTAAAAGATGAAAGACTCACACTCACAGCCATGCTGATTTGGCTAAATGACATCCAGCCGTTTTAGTTTTAAACTACCTTTAGTCAGGGGAGTGTCATGGTTTCTCCATAGACTCTGTCGTACTTTTTTAGCGCAGCAGCTCGCACAGGCAGGGGGCAACTTAGTCATGTGACTCAGTTGGTATTAATAATAATAATAATTTATTTAATTTGTATAGCACTTTTCAATGACCCAAAGTCGCAAAGTATTGCAGATTGGCTCGAACACGGTATGTTTGTATACAGTGAACAGGTCTATACCGTATCAGCACAGAACTGATTAGCTAGCTTACTATCCTTATAACGAAGATATTTGTAATGAAATAAAACAAGGGGATTGGCGTTTCATATTCATTGACAGACTTCGAAGGCTGATACATCCCTTTCTAGATAAAGTGTCACAAGCTCACAGGAAGTTGATAGACAAAAAACGGCAAGCTGGTAGTACCCTGCAACATGAGAAGTTGTTCCATACAACTTCTGCCTTGTTTACATTTAACCCTTTCACTACCACACTACCAAGGGTTAACCATTTAATTTTGACACAACAAAGGGTTAACCATTTCACTGCCACACAACAAATGGTTAACCCTTTCACTACCACACTACAGAAGGTTAACCCTTTCACTACCACACTAGTGTTAACCGTCTGTAGTGTGGTAGTGAAAGGTTAACCTTCTGTAGTGAATGAATGAATGAATGAATGAATGAATGAATGAATGAATGAATGAATGAATGAATGAATGAATGAATGAATGAATGAATGAATGAATGAATGAATGAATGAATGAATGACAACTTTATTAAACAGATTGCAGAATGGGTACAATACAGTACGGCTCAATACATACAATTGTTAAGGGGATGCAGACCAGAGAAAGACTTTTGTCTTGTTTACATCAGGGTCCCCCATTTTCAATTCATAGTGACATTTATGACATACACAACATACATGACATCATGACATGTATGGCATAGGGACATACATGACATACAGGTATATAGTACTGTTACATTTGTGACATATATGATATGCAAATATACAGTACTGTTACCCATAGATCCTGACAGAGAGTATATACATATGATGGGGAGGAGACTGTACATTAGGAGGGGGTGGGTGGGTGGGAGAGAAATATACATACGGTGGGGAGAAATATACATACGGAGGGGAGGAGACTGTCTATTAGGAGGGGGTGGGGGTCGGGGGGTTTGGACATTTATGGTGGCCAGTTTCGAATTGCAGCCTCCTGTAGGTGCTCTTTTAGAGCGGTTTTGAATGTGGATTAGGGATTCACATTCCTTTACAGCTTTGGGTAGGGCGTTCCACATTGATGTGGCATAATTGCGAACGGTGTTTAGTCATTTGTTTGAGCCGAATCTGGGTTTGAAAGGGTTAATCTACAAGCCACGATCTGCATTCTGGTGGAAGCTACGGTAAGTGATGTTTATTGCTAAACAGGGAGGTATCTTTTTGTTCGCGAAGGACCAAAATAAAATTAACCCGACTATTATATTGTTTTAATTATTGAAGATGATATACAAATGCTGTATAAAAGCACAGGCAATGATATACTGTGGTTATTAGCACTGGTGTGCTGATATACAGAACAACACTTATGGCTCTCTTAGCTGTGACCCTGATGCCAGTGACCGCTATATCATCTCCCGCCTCGACTACTGCAACGCACTGCTCGCTGGCCTCCCGGCCACTGCCACCAAGCCTCTTCAACTCATTCAAAACGCAGCGGCCCGCCTGATCTCAAACCTACCGAAGTCGGCCCATGTCACCCCACTTCTTAGGGACCTGCACTGGCTCCCCATTGCTGCATGTATCCGCTTCAAGGCCCTCGACCTAGCATACCGTGCGGCAAAGGGAACCGCTCCCGCCTACCTCCGGTCAATGGTCTCTAACTACACACCCTCAAGACCCCTACGCTCTGCATCTTCTGGCCGCCTCAGACCTACTCCTATCCAAGCTCCGGGAGGGTCATCAAAGAGAATCCGCCTATTCTCAGTCCTTGCCCCCACAATGGTGGAATGAACTACCCACCCCAGTTAGGACAGCCGAATCCCACCCAATCTTTCGCCGTCGACTAAAGATGCACTTCTTCAACCATTATCTGAAATAATGGGGGGGGGGGGGGGGGTGGGGGGGGGATTCTAACCCCAACTAACCTTACTGTCATGCACTTGTCCTAATAAACTAACCTACACTGTAACACGCAACACTTTGATGAACATTGTTACTCAGCTGATAGAGTTGTACCCTTCCTGATGACTTGTTGTACAGAACTTGTAAGTCGCTTTGGATAAAAGCGTCAGCTAAATGACTAAATGTAAATGTAAATGATATAACAATGCCTGCAGTATTTCATCACTTACATGTACAATGTACACTGATTCATTCCTCATTGCTAAACATGTAGTGATTTCACTTCCCTCCTTCCTATCTCTCCTCCTTTTCTCTCACCTTTTCCCTTCTATGTCCTCCTCTCTATCTCTCTTTTTCTCTCACCTTTTCCTTTCTACGTTCTCCTCTCTCTCTCTCTCTCTCTCTCTCTCTCTCTCTCTCTCTCTCTCTCTCTCTCTCTCTCTCTCTCTCTCTCTCTCTCTCTCTCTCTCTCTCTCTCTCTCTCCCCCTCTCCCTCTCTCTCTCCTTCTCACTGTCTATCCACCCCCCCCCCCCCGGCCCCCCCCCTTCATCTCATCTCATCAAATTGGAATTAGCTTTATTGGCTAATAGAATGTTGTGTAGTCAAGAAATAAATCAAGTATAAGACTCTCTCTCTCATTCTCCTGAAACCGTATCTCCTCTTTCTCCTTCCCGCTCTGTCCTTTCCCACTCGTCTCTCCTGTCTGTCTCTCTGTCTCTCCCTCTCTCTGTATGTCTCTCTTTCTGTATGTCACTCCCTCTCTGTCTCTCCCTATCTCTCCCTATATATGTCTCTATCTGTCTCTCCCTCTCTCTGTTTCTCCCTCGCTCTGTCTCTCCCTCTCTCTGTCTCTCCCTCTCTCTGTCTCTCCCTCTCTCTGTCTCTCCCTCTATATCCCTCTATCTGTCTCTCCCTCTCTCTGTCTCTCCCTCTCAATTCAAGTTGCAATTCAAATGGGCTTTATTGACATGGGAAACATACGTTTACATTGCCAAAGCTAAACAAAACAAAACAATCAAACAGAGAAATCAGAAGAAATCAGTACATTACAGAAGGAATTATTTGTATGATTGACAGTTTTTATGGTGGTTGTATTCCGTTGGATGTCCTTTTCTTGTCACAGCAGCTCACAAATCTTGCTACTGTGTTTGCACATTGTTGTATTTCACCCAGTAGGTATGGGAGTTTTGAGTTATTTTCCATGTTTTCAAAGTCTCTTTGGGTGTTTGTAATTTGTGGGAAGTATATGTATCTGATGTCTTGGTATAGTGGGCAGGTTGAAGTATATGTCTCTGATGTCTTGGTATAGTGGGCAGGTTGAAGTATATGTCTCTGATGTCTTGGTATAGTGGGCAGGTTGAAGTATATGTCTCTGATGTCTTGGTATAGTGGGCAGGTTGAAGTATATGTCTCTGATGTCTTGGTATAGTGGGCAGGTTGAAGTATATGTCTCTGATGTCTTGGTATAGTGGGCAGGTTGAAGTATATGTCTCTGATGTCTTGGTATAGTGTGCAGGTTGTTAAGAAGTGGAGCTCGGTTTCCACCTCTTCTTGTGTGCAGTGGGTGCACAGTCTGTCTTCTCTTGGGAGCGAGGTCTGCCTATGGCGGACTTTCTCGATGGCTAGGCTGTGCTCGCTGAGTCTATACCTAGTCAAGGATCTCCTTAGTTTTGGGTCAGTCACAGTGCTCAGGTATTCTGCCACTGTGTACTCTCTGTTTAGGGCCAAATAGCATTTCAATGTGCTCTGGTTTTGGGTTGATACTTTCCAATGTGTCAGATAATTTTCTTTTTGTTTTCTTATAATTTGGTTTAGTCCAGTGTGGTTTCTGTCTGGTGGCTCTGCTTGAGTCCCAGAACCATCTGGCTGAGTGGGCATCGCTCAAGGGTCTCTCTGTAGGTATGGGCTTTGTTATGGAGTGTATCTGGGTCACTTTCTTTTAGGTGATTATAGAATTTAAATGCTCTTTTTTGGATTTTGATAATTAGATAATTATTACTAGTTCCACTCTGCATGCATTATTTGGTGTTTTCCTTTGGGTGCGGAGAATGGATTTGCTCAATTCTGCATGCAGAGTCTCAATTTGGTGTTTGTCCCATTTTGTGAAATCTTGGTTTGCAAGTGGGCCCCAGACCTCGCAACCATACAGGGAAATGGGTTCAATGACAGAGTCTAATATTTTGAGCCAGATTGTAATTGGAATGTCTAGCTTGTTGTTCCCAAAGGTCAGTGAATACCACGAACACAACACCAGAGGGAGCTCCACAAATCATGTTAAACCCAGATTCGGCTCAAACAAGGGACTGTTTCGCAACTATATGCAACATCAATGCGGAACGCCCTACCCACAGCCGTAAAATAATGTGATTCACTGCCCACCTTCAAAACCTCTCTAAAAGAGCACCTACCCATTCTGCAATCGGTTAATAAGATTTTCAATCAATCAATCAATCAATCATGTTCCTTTTGATAGCATAAAAAGCCCCTCTTGCTTTGTCTCTCAGGTCGTTTACAGCTTGGTTGAAGTTCCCTGTAGCACTGATATTTAGGCCGAGATAGGTGTAGTTTTTTGTGTGTTCTAGGGCAATTGTGCCTAGAAGGAATTTGTGTTGTTGTAGGCTGGGTCTTTTTTGGAATATCATAACTTTAGTTTAGGTTAGATTTACTTTCAGTGCCCATGTCTGGGAGATTTTGTGAATTTGTCCTCTCTCTGTCTCTCCCCCTATCTCTGTCTCTCCCTATCTCTCCCCCTCTCTGTCTCTCCCTCTCTCTGTCTCTCCATCTCCTATTTCCCTCTCTCTGTCTCTCCCACTCTCTGTCTCTCCATCTCCCTGTATCTCTCTGTCTCTCCCTCCCTCCCTCCCTATCTCCCTCTCCCTGTCTCTCCTCTCTCCCTCTCTCTGTCTCTCCCTATCCCTGTCTCACTCTCCCTCGCTCTCTCTCCCTCTCCCTGTCTCTCCCTCTCCCCCTCTCGCTGTATCTCCCTCTCTCCGTTTCTTCCCTCTCCCTGTCTCTCCCTCTCCCTGTCTCTCACTCTCCCTGTCTATCCCTCTCCCTGTCTCTCCTCTCTCCATCTCTCTCTGTCTCTCCTTCTCTCTGTCTCTCCCTCTCCTTGTATCTCCCTGTCTATCCTATATCCCTCTATGTCACCCCCTCTCTCCCTGTCTCTCCCTCTCTCTGTCTCTCCCTATCTCCCTCTCCTCTCTCCATCTACCTCTCTCTCCTCTCTCCCTCTTCCTGACACCCCCTCTCTCCCTGTATCTCCCTGTCTCTCCCTGTCTCCATCTACCTCTCTCCCCTCTCTCCCTCTTCCTGTCTCTCCCTGTCTCTCCCTGTCTCTCCCTCTCTCCACCTACCTCTCTCTCTCCTCTCTCCCTGTCTCCATCTACCTCTCTCCCCTCTCTCCCTCTTCATGTCTCTCCCTGTCTCTCCCTCTCTCCACCTACCTCTCTCTCTCCTCTCTCCCTCTCTCCGTCTACCTCTCTCTCTCCTCTCTCCCTCTCTCTGTCTCTCCCTATCTCCCTCTCCTCTCTCCATCTACCTCTCTCTCCTCTCTCCCTGTCTCTCCCTCTCCCTGTCTCGCCCTCTCCCTCACGACATGTGATGTACAGCTTCACCCCTCCCCACTAGCAGCGTGAATAGTAATGGCGGCTCTGCTAAATTATGCACAATGGGGATATCTACGTTCCTGTTTTCCTTGCAAGATAACGGCTTGTTGTTCCATCCTTTGTTATCGACTGTGTTTGCCCATGGGATGATTAGTATAACAAAGGATTGGAGAATGCAAACCTGATTGTAGTTCAAAACAAGTTTCCCGTCCCTTTGAAGATGCACACTCCAGGCAAAAGTGGGCTTGGATGTACCGCTATGTATGTGCATGGTCTCTCTCCCTCTCTCTCCCTCTCTCTCTCACACGCAGAGAAGAACAAGTTGATTAGCGAGACCTACGACCAGCTTGATCTTCATCGCGCTTCCTGCGCGCAATTCTGCTCTCCTCTTGAAAGGGAAGAGGTGCGGAACTCCGCGCCGCCCTGGAGGTAAAGGTTACGCGAGTGCTGCTTAGCAAAGACATTTGATCCATTATACATTGTTTGTGTCTACAGCCGGTGCAATGAGAATGATAAATATTGCATTAGCCCCGGGTCCCGCGTTTCAGTCTCCCAGACAGAAGTTCACGACGTTCCCGACGTTCCCGACGTTCCCGACAGGGGAGCACGTGGGACCTCCCGCGGCGTCTCATGTAAGCCTCTCCTGTTCCCCAGTCCCGCCCCCTCGCTGAGATCAGTCGGAGGAGAGCCTTGTTCTGCGTCGGCGAGGCAGCCTTTGCATTTTTAATACGGCAGATGAGCAACAGGAATGGAAGCGTCGGCCCTCGTTTAAGGGGGCTGATCACGTTGTTACATCTTAACATGCTTTTGCGTCACCCGACCAGGGTTTTTATCATCGTTTGACATGAGGGGTGGTTGGAAGCCATGTGGTGCTTCAAACTGCCAGAGCATTAAGGATATATTTAAAGGGAAGTATCAACCCAGACGAGACATACAGTAGAGCTTCATTTATCCAACATCTCTCCCTGTCTCTCCTATCTCCCTGTCTCTCCCTCTATCTGTATCTCCCTCTCTCTGTCTCTCCCTCTATCTGTATCTCCCTATATCCCTCTCTCTCTCTCCCTCTCTGTCCGTCTCTCTCCCTCTCTCTGTCTTTATCCCTCTCTATGTCTCTCTATTTCTCTCCCTCTCTCTGTCAATCCCTCTCTTTCCCTCTCTCTGTCTCTCCCTCTCTCTGTCTCTCCCTCTGTCTTTCTCTCTCTGTCTCTCTGTCTCCCTGTCTCTCCCGCTCTCTCCCTCTGCCTATCTCTGTCTCTCCCTCTCTCTCCCGGTCTCTCCTCGCTCCCTGTTTCTCCCTCTCTCTGTCTCTCCTCTCTCCCTCTCTATGTCTCTCCCTCTCTCTCCCTCTATCTGTATCTCCCTATCTCTCTCTCCCGGTCTCTCCACGCTCCCTGTTTCTCCCTTTCTCTGTATATCCCTGTCTCTCCACTCTCCCTCTTTATCTCTGTATCTCCCTCTATCCCTCTCTTTGTCTCTCCCTCTCTCTGTCTCTTGCTCTCTCTCCCTCTCTCTGTGTCTCCCTCTCTCTGTATCTCCCTCTCTCTGTCTCTCCCTCCCTCTGTCTCTCCCTCTCTCTCCCTCTCTCTGTCTCTCTCTCCCTCTCTCTGTTTCTCCCTCTCAATTCAATTAAATGCATCCCTCTCTCTCCCTATATCTGTCTCTCACACTCTCTCCCTCTCTCTGCCTCTCCATATCCCTGTCTCTCTATGTCTCTCCCTCTCTCCGTCTCAAGTGCGCTATTTCACCTGGTCGTTGCATATCTAAACACATGGTATCATATCTAAACACATGGTATCATATCTAAACACATGGTATCATATCTAAACACATGGTATCATGTCTAATCATATGGTATCATATCTAATAATATGGTATCATATATAAACACATTATATCATATATAACCACATTATATCATATATAAACACATAGTATCATATCTAAACACATAGTATCATATCTAAACACATTGTATGAAGAAGAAGAAGAAGAAGAAGAAGAAGAAGAAGAAGAAGAAGAAGAAGAAGAAGAAGAAGAAGAAGAAGAAGAAGAAGAAGAAGAAGAAGAAGAAGAAGAAGAAGAAGAAGAAGAAGAAGAAGAAGTCATTATTTGTCATCAGAGTAACACACACACATGCGATGGGCGACCCACAGGAACACACACACACATGCGATGGGCGGCCCACAGGAACACACACACACACATGCGATGGGCGGCCCACAGGAACACACACACACATGCGATGGGCGACCCACAGGAACACACACACACATGCACTGAGTCGCTGACAACAGGTTCTCTGCGCCTCCCATTCCGTCGTCCTTCCCCTCCAAGGGCAGCCGGTAGAAGACAAGGGCTGCATCGTGCGCCGCGCCTGGGGACCAATCCAAGTGATCCTGTCCGTCCTCGTCAGGGACGCCACAGCGCTAGCTATCTGTTCTGCATGAGGGATAAACCCTTGCGAGCCACGGGGAGAACATGCAAACTCCACACAGAAAGGCCCGGGAGATACCCCACCTGGGTAACTGGCATCGCGGCAACCTGGTCCCCAAGCGGGAATCGAACCCAGGACCTTCTAGCTGTGAGGCGACAGTGTTAACCACTACACCACCGTGCCGCCCAATATATATATATATAAACACATTGTATCATATCTGAATACATGGTATAATATATAAACACATTATATCATATCTAATATCAATGTACTTTACAGAATACAAAATACTTCTGAAAAGGTGTCGGTGCATATTTAAATAATCCGACCATTTCATTTCAACATTTCAAGCCAATAATAAATACATCTGAAACTATTGCGTTGATGTCTTTCATTCGAATGATGACGTATTTGTCAATTCCAACAAACGATTACTAGTATGATAGAAGCTAATTACAGTGATAAAAGGAGTGAATATCAACACGACTTACTCTCAGGCTTGTTACACGGTTCCTCTCATGTAGGTACTGTAGGCCTTTTTTTTACGTGTGTTCTTCTGCTGTGCGGTTAAAAGACTGCATGGTTGCTGCTCTGTGGACTTTTCCTCACTAAAATACACATCAAAGTATACATTCCTGTGTATCAAAAGGTTTATCTAGTTTCATTCATATTCATGACTCGTGGGATATCCAGCCACTTCACGTATACGTGTGTGAAAAACCGTTTGAGAATCAGATGAAATGCGAGTAAGGCTACACACACGTGCACCTCGCTGCTGGTGCAGCACAAGCATATCGACTGGGGAGAAACAAAAGCAGATTGGCACAACAGCTTGCTGCTCCGAGACATTTAATAGTGCAGACGCTATACAAAAGCGAGCGCAAACATCATGCACCATTTCTGTCGAAAAGGCCCGATCAGTGATCCCGGTGTAAACACACGGGTCGCCCCGCCACCACCAAAGACGAGAAATTAGGTGACGTCTTTTCCTTTTTTCTTATAGAAAGTTCAGAATATGGGTGGCTAGGTGTTAGGGGTGGGAAAGCTGATGGGTGGGGATCGGACGTTGTGGACAGCGACTCCCACAGGTCGGTTGGTGCGCCTGCGCAGCAGAATCAGGAAGCGACGGGGGCGGCGTGTCCCTCCCACGGAGACCCTCGCCACTGAGAGATCGCGCTGTGCAGGTGAAAAGATGCAACGGCTGCTTCTTCGAGTACCGGAGGGGACGCGTGATGTAAGGCTTCGTCCACATTGCAGCCGGCTTGTGGGAGGCGTGGCCTAACAGCGTTCGAGACAGGGGAGGGTAGAATTGGACGATACGAAATTGGGATGGGAGAAAAAAGTAGATAAAAAATAATTCAGAATATTAGTATTTTTCTTTGTACAGATCAAACTCTATATAGCTGAGTTCCTCTTCCTATCATCCTCCCCCAACTAATGGCCATTGCTCACTCACGTGTATATGTTATCTTTGAATAAACAGCTCTGATTTGGGCTTTCCTCTTCTAGGTGGATTTAACCAGGGGCTGGAACCAGCGTTTTTCTCCCAACAGACATTGCTTGCTGTCCCACCACACCCTAATTCCTCCTTATTGGGTTAGCTGTGGCAACTATATGGCATATGGGCACAGTGTTTTGCCCGCCGACCCAGGGTCACTGGGGCCGACTTTTATTTCCCCATTCATCCATTTAGCCACTTAGAGTGTTTGTAGTGCATGGTTAAGTATAGGTCACATGGTTAAGTATAGTGCATGGTTAAAGGGGAACTATCTTATAAATTGCTTTTTCCAGTGGTTTGCATTGTCTTCTAGCAATGTGGGCTTGTACCAACACTGACTAGATATGAAATCTCTAGCCAGTCCCATTTCTTCAGTTCAGCTCAGACAAGAACCTCCCCCACTGAACCAAGCCATTCAGAATTGACTCGCTCACTGACGTAAGTAGGTGCTGCTGATCTGCATATCTCAGCCCCCTCTGTGGTTGTACCCACCGCCCACAAGCAACCATTATTTAGTGCAGACCGCAAGGAAGTGCAGTATAGGCCACATGGTTAAGTATAGGCCATAGAGTGTTTTACATCGCGTAGCCATTCCTCTCTCCCGTGCATGTTTGACTGCATGGTATTTACTGCCATATTGTGCACGTACACTCCCTCACATATGCAAAGGATGGCACATAGGCACAACAGGATTTCTGTTAAGGAGAGAGACAGAAGGATGGTCTACAGGCAACAATTCAAAATGATTAATATGTTCCAAAACGTCATATCATCTCCACCAAATCTCCAAATTCCAAGCACCCCCATGTTAATGTGAAATCAGGCTAATGCTTTATATTGAGGTCCATGGAATACGCATTAGTTAATAGGTAATAAGGTCCATAAGTAGGTATAAATAGGTATAAGTCCATATAATATGCTTAATAACAGTATTATTAAGTGTTAATAATAGCATCATAAACACACGTATTGTTAGATTATAAGACATGTATACCCACTTAAAATAAACATGTTAGACTGCTTAAGAATGAGCCTTAGGAGTTTCATATAATTGTTAACAATAGCATTACAAACATGATTGAGTCTTACTAAATTACAATAATAATACAACAATGTAATAAGTGTTAGTTAACTCATTGGGGGCCAAACAGCAGAGGGCGCTGATGTGCTTCAGCTTTATCCAATATAGGATAGGACTTACTTGCGAGTGCTTAAAATATATCAAATAGAATAGCAATAGATCTAAATAACACGTTGATCGTCAATGAGTTGCTTCCAGTCAACATGCACGAAACAGATACCTTTTCATACATACATTTCCGTTTAATATACCGTGAAGAATATGAATATATTTCTAGAGCGTTCTGTCTCATCTCAATAAACTCCAGCAAATCGAGCTTCAATGTATTTTGTTAGAAATCGTGCCATGTGTTGCTTGATTTATGAATCGTTTTCAAATAAACGCTAGATTATCGTTATTATATGTGTCATCATGTGTGAACAGAAGTGGGGTCTGAAAAATCGCTTCTCCGTACTTTGGTCGGCGCGAACCTCACACACACACACACACACACACACACACACACACACAGACACACACGCGCGCGCGCCGATGGCGGTGAAAGAAACATCGGATTAACCCAAGATTCGTAACATAAAGTCCTTACCTCACCTCTGATGTCCTGCAAAAAGATTAATCCAATTCCTGATCGCCATTCCAAATATTGATCGTGTTTATTGATCCAAAGTTATATGTCCAAAACACTTAATCCACGCTGCTCCCAGTGTCCCCTGTAAGGGTTCCCCCGGTCCTGCGGGACCGGACGGCAACCCTTCTCCCGGTTCGACTGGTCCAGGTGTCGGACCGTCTCAACTCCCCTTCCATACACCCCTTCATACTACAACATTGCCAACCGGTGGGCTGATCCAGATGTGGCAGATCTGGCATCAGCTCACTCACTTTATTAATATTATTTACTGCCATTTATGTTTATTATGTTCATTGTCTGTGTTGGCGTTGTTGTTTCCACTTTGTTAGACTTGTGTTCCCCTGTCTGTGTTTTGTAAATATGTTTTAGTCTTGTTGGTCTCAGTTTGTTCAATTGTTTTTCCCAGTGTGCTCTGTGTTCTGTTGTTTCTGTCTACCACACCTGTGTCCTGTTTGTAATTACCCTCTGTCTCTAATTAGTGTTTGTATATTAGGTGTTGTGGGCCAGCAGACACTTGCTGGTTCATTGTTTAATTGTTACCGTTGTTGTCAGTCGTGTTTGTTGTTTTCTGTTTTAAGTAAAAGCCTTATTATTCACCACTACGCCGTCTCCTGTATCCTGTATATCTCTCCATTCTACACTGCAAACTGAGTTCCACCACATCATGCCAGCAAAGTGGCACCACCGTAACAGTCCCCAGTTCATCTGTTATAACGATACTGCATGCCCGAGAAATAAAACCTGGACCGGACTTCTTAGATCGATGCACAGCCCCAGCCAGAGGGATTCCAATTATGTGCAATACCATCCGGGAGACGTTAGGTGGCGGTATTTGCCCTTTGCGCCCTCAGACCCATTCCCAATGATAACGTCAGGCTGGATGGATGAAAAATGAATGGATATAGCTAATAAAATAAATATAGATTAAAGGGGAACTATTTTACAATTTCTTTCACTATTTGGGCACTTTTACACAATTCCTGTGAGTTTATGGAACACCTCTGTAATTGTAATCCATTGTTTTGTATTTCTAATCAAGTACTCAAAAACAGCATTTTTCTACCTCAAGATCTTAGGCCGTTTTGAGCCTGGGCTCCAACCACTGTGTGGCCTGATGCCACATGGGGCCACATTATTATGCAGCTGAGTCTCTCTGACATCACAGATCAGCACATTTTCAGATGACTCAGTTCAGTGAGGGTGAATATTGTGAGAGGAGAATTGGAAGAATGCGCCAATATGAGAATTAGAGACATAGATCATATTAATATAAGTCCACATAGCTAGGAAACAATGCTAAACACTGAAAAGGCCATTTATAAGATAGTTCCCCTTTAAAACCCGGGATTTCTCGGATTTGGCGCCCCGAGCATGGCGAGATAACCAGAGAAATCTCGGGTCTGGCGCCCAACGTGTTAATAGGCAATAAGGCTCTTATAAGCAGAGGTTATAGACAGACTATGCTCTGATCTCTGGTGTCTTGTTGTCTTTATGGACAGACAGACTGTGCTGCTGTGGCTCTGGGCTGTGCTGCTGCTCTCTACAATAATACTAACAGATGATACATGGGGTATCCTACTAGCAGAACTGCTTTCCAACCCCTAGCCATAGTATGAAAGTGGAATGTGGTGATACTAAAGAGCATCATCAGCTTAATCTCACATTGATGACCCTTGACCTAACCTAACAGAGACCAGGGACACCACAGCCTGCCTGCCCTGCACCGGGCCAGGTTAGCCCATCACCAACTGTACCACAATACTGCAAACTACCCACTTTCATAGCCTGCACTTAAACTGAATAGCGAAAGTGGAACGGTGATACACTTCAAATTTCCTTTGATATTCTGAGGCACAATCGTTATATATTATATATATCAGGAAGCAGTGAACGTGGCCAGAGCAAAATATCTTTCCAATCTCTTCTCAGATAACGCTCACAACCCGGTAAATTTAGCTGAGTAAATTTTACTCAAACTGAGTACATTTTACTCAAACTGAGTACAATTTTACTCACTTGGGCTCAAATGGACACAGTAAATTACTCTGCGAAATTTACTGTGGGGTCCTATTCTGTACAGTTAACTCTGTCATCTGTCCCATCGCCAGTACCAGCTTAGATGTGTCCCCATCCCCAACCAAGTGTGAAGAGTTTAAAACATGTTTTATTAGCAAGGTTGAGACATTTAAAATAACATTTGCCCCCGACACGTGACCTGGCATTCTCACTGGTCTGTTCATCTGCATTGGATTGTTTCCAACCCACCACGCTACCCTCACTTTTAAAGACTGTTTCCACCATGAAACCTGCAACCTGCTCCCTTGATATTGTCCACACTGCTCTCCTGAAGGATGTCTTTGACATAGCCGGTCTCAGCATCCTCTCTATAATAAACAGTTCTCTGGCCACTGGTACTGTTCCAAGGTCCTTTAAAGGAACACGCCAACTTTTGGGGAAATTCGCTTATTTGCCATCTACCCTGGAGTTAGACAAGCAGATACTGTACATGCCATTTTGTTCTCTGTGCATGCATTAGGCTTAGGGAACAGCCGCACCGTTAGCCTAGCTTAGCGTCATTCACTGGAAGTAGGTGTGCCAGTGTAGGCTAGTTGCCCAACAGTTATGAAATACACTCCAAATACAACTCCAAAAACGTTCCTATAAACATGTTGTGACCTGTGTATTTAACACGTGGAGAAAAAAAAATAAAATTACATTTTTCGTTTTCTAAGCAGACTTGGAATTTCTTTTTGCCGAACCACTGCTGCATGGGCGCAGTGATTTCATCACCTCAAAAGCCCCATTTTTCAAAAAACAACAGGGCTTTTCAGGTGATGAAATCACTGTGCCCAGCCAGCACTGGTTCAGCAAAGAATTGTTACGAGTATATATCTGATTAGCTAATTATTGTCCATTTTATTTATTTTTTGCCCCAAACAATAACTTAGTTCACACCTAGCTGAGAGAGGCCAAATGCTACAGCCCCCAACTCTCTCTACTTAAGATCAAACCTCTTCATCAGTGTCTCCTAGCTGGCCAGAGGAGAGCACTCCTTTCAGCCAAAGCTCATTGAACCCATATGTAATTTGTATGAATTGTTCTCTGTTTTTCTGGTGGACCATTTTGTCCATGGTATGATATTTATGATTGTGTATGAAGAACTCTGATGTATTGATTCCATGTGGCAAATACAACTCTGAATCTGAATCTGTATTAATTGTTTTCACTATTAAACTTTTCATTTTGATCAGAATATCTGTCTATGATATAATCGATGAGTCCGGTTCCACCACAGATGCTATTATTAAGACTTAATATAGTCTTATTAACATATCTTGGCTCACTTCCAATACAATATTTGAGTCACAACATATGGAAAGTAAATCAAAATGTGCATGAGTGCATGTGCACCACCCCAACAACAGCCTGTTCAAGCTGCTGCGGTCAGGCAAACACCTGCGAACACCAGCAACTAGGACAGAGAGACTTCGGCTCAGCTTCTTCCCCCAGGCCATCAGAGCCTTGAACACTGAACTCTCCACACACAAGCACACATGAGCACACACACGACACACACACTGTACACGCTCACACACTAGCAGCCACTTTAACATGAGCACACACACACACACACACACTCATGCTGCACACGCTCACACTTATGGTCACTTTACAAAAGAAAAGGTCACTTTAAAAATAGTATAGTATAACTTGAGATTGTATAATATAGCATTGTATAGCAGTGGACATAAAGACCCAGTGCCTCATCCGTAGCTAACAGTGTATTGCATCACAGGACCTAGCATCTCTTACAATGCTCTGTAAATAACTCATGTACATATACCGATATGCCTACTTTGATTACTTGTATTATTGCACAATGTCGTTCTATTGGATTCTTATTATATTATTATTATTGTATTATGCACAATCGTTGCGGGCAAGACCCCCCGCATTTCACTGTATACTTGTATGCCGTGACAAATAAAACTCTTGATTTGACTTGACTTGACATGTGTTGTATAACTTGTATTGTGTTCGCTGTTGGTATACTTCACTGTGCAATGCTATAGTCCCAATGCAGTTTAGCTTGTTTATGCTGTGGCCTTCGCAGTGCTATAATGAAGACTATGTCGTCCTCTAAAGGCTTTTCTAGCGTGGAAGCAGCCCTTCAAGCATCCGTCAAAAACACACATTTGAAATATTCCTGTTTTATAGGGGCTGCGTTCTCCTGGGACAACCAGGGTGAAATTATAGTCTCTTATAGTCAGTCATAAGTTAAGAAACAATGCAGTCAGCTGCTAAAAGCCTTCTGAAAGGCTGTATTTCAACCAGGGCTGACAGTGAAAATTAGACTGTTTCGTCAACATGCTCTTGTCCGAACAAGAATGCATCGGTCAGGCATCAATTCTTTTTAATTGTATTTGTGATAAAACCTTTATTGAGGTTCAAGGGTATGCAATAGCACATCCTTATGATTGACATTGACAGTGTTTACAAAAAAAACAATGCATACAAATTCCCAGTGATGGAGTGACGTACAAACCTGCCCCCCCACCCGGTCCCCACATACACACTGTTATACATACTCATACCCCCATGCCCGTGCATACAAATACGTGTAGAACTACATGCACATTTCCCCCTCATTCCTCTGGCACTCCCTTCTTCCCTACCATACTGAATAAGTGATGTCCTGACCGCTAATAAACACCACTTAGTATACTATAACACAAGCATTAGTCGCCCGCGTGTTTCTTTAGGCGAGGACAGTCGTAAGACAAGACGCAATAGGGAAAGCACTGTTGAAAGAGTGCTATAATTCTTGTATTTCAGCTAAAGCTCCTGCCCAGGATAGAATAATACCCTCCTTAGTGCCTTGCATCCTAGCCACATAAAGCTCCACCCAAGAGAAGAGAATAGAATAGAATAGAATAGAATAGAATAGAATAGAATAGAATAGAATAGAATAGAATAGAATAGAATAGAAATACGTTATTGATCCCGATGGAAATTCAGGACTATAGATCGTTCACAATAAACATTTAGGTTCTCAAAAATTACAAATCACAAATATGAATAAATAACGTCAAGCAAGATATTGTACAAGTATGTGGGGAGATCCAGCATATTGCCAGCCTTTCTTTCTCTTCCGTTAGCTAATAAGATATATCTTTGGAGTAATTTAAATCATTAAGGCCCTGTGGGGGAGCGGGCCACTTCAGCTGGTAAAGCTGGTTGGGTAATGAGGAGCAAATCAAATCCCCAAAAGATAGACACATCCCTGCATTCCCAATCCATACAGTATGCATAAAGGTACCCAAGTCTGATGAAGGAAATTACAATTCATTGGTTGATGGTTTGGTTTCCTGGAAGTATCCGTTGAACATTTCAATTTTTTTCCCAGTCTAGTGGTTTATTCTGCAGCAAATGTCCAAGAACTTTAGTCCAGAGTCCAGACCTGTTCGATATATAGAGGTTCATAGGAAGAAATTGACAACAAATGCTACAGGACATTGTGAGTCCAAAGGCGAGGGGAAAAGAGTGGGTTTCTTCAGTGATGGGCAGTAGCTTGCTACAAGTAGCGAAGCTACATAGCTTAACTACAATTCTCAGTAGCGTGCTGGTAGCTCGCTACTTTTTAACCAGGGTAGCGGTCTCTGTAGCGGAGCTGTTTATAGAACGAAGTAGTAACGTAGCGACGAGAAATGTTACACGCTACTTTCGCAGTCTAGACAGGAAGATCTGCGAGGAGAAAAAAAAACTCCCCGTAAAAAACCCACTATGATTGGTTGGTTTGTTTAGATATGAGTGACGACTCACGATTGGGTATGGTAGGCCAACATATTACGGGTAGGCCAATCAGAGGCAGGATAGGGCGGGACTCCAGGCCGCAAACCAGGAAGTGAAAATCTAAACGCAGACCACTGAATGAGAATGAATGGATGAATTTACAATAACAGCGCGAAATAATGGCAGAGGGATTTGATGTTTCCACTGATGGCATTGATGAAGATGATGTCAACAACAATAACAACACTGCATCTCCATGGCCCTACCTGGACACGTTTATGAGTTTGACTGAAAAAACGCCTAAAACATATGTGTTTTAGGGGGACACTGTACACTGTACATTGGGGGGTGGCGAAAAGAGAAAAATAGGGAAAAGATCGTCCTAGACCAGTGGTTCTCAACCTGTGGCCATGGAATGTTTTGTGAGTTACATATCTAGCAGCCAAGGATAGTATTGTTTGTCTAGCAGTGTCAAGCTTGAGTGTTATACTCTGAGTACATACTGTAGTAGTATAGTTCCAATGCCGATTACCCCATGCTGCTTATTTCCGTACTTAAGAATGTATAAATGTTACATAGGATTTCGTTAATGTCTATTTTGTAGACAAATGTTTCTTGCACTTTTTCTTTGGCCAGGTTATTGTCATTTTGTTAGTTCAAGTTCAAGTTCAAGTTCTTTAATAGTTGTCATACAGAAGTACAGAATACTTTCATACAAAATGCTTCTTACTGTTACGCTCCAGAGACTGTGCTAGACAAGATAGTATCAAATAACATAATAACATAATATAGCATGAATTTAGAAGAAGAAAATGAGGTCACAGTGTTCGGTATAGACATATGTACAATGTTCTGAGTTACCATATAATATACAATACACAATACTATGCAGTGTACTAATGTACAGTACTATCTAGTGCAAAGCAGAAATGGGATGAGGTACAATTTTAGGTACAATTTACAGTAAGGTGTACGAGTTGTAGTGCAATCCTTCATCCATAAATATAAAGTGTGGGGAGTGGGTGCTACAGTGTGTTTGTTTAAAGTGGGTGTGTGCTATAAGTGTGTGGAGTGGGTGCTACAGTGTGTTTGTTTAAAGTGAGTGTGTGCGTGTGGATGTGTGTGCTATGTGCGTTTGGTGGTTGTTGTTGTGTAGTGTTCATTCATTGTTCGTTTAGCAGCCTGATGGCCTGGGGATAGAAGCTTCTTCTGAGTCTTTCTGTGCTCGCCTTGAGACTCCTGTATCGCTTGCCTGACCGCAGCAGTTCAAAGAGGCAGTTGTTCGGGTGACTGGAGTCTTTAATGATTCTCTTAGCCTTGCCCTTGCAACGCTTGTAGTAAATGTTCTGGAGGGTGGGGAGCCCCCCTCCAATTGTGCGTTCGGCTGAACGTGTCACTCTTTGTAGTCTGCTTTGGTCTTGTGCAGTGCTATTCCCAAACCAGGAGGTGATGTTGCCGGTCAAGATGCTCTCTATTGTACATGAGTAGAAGTTCTTAAGGATCTTCTGGCTGACTTGGAACTTCCTTAGGCGCCTGAGGAAGTAGAGGCGTTGTCGTGCCTTCTTCACAACACTGTTAATGTGTGTGGTCCATGTCAAGTCCTCGGATATGTAGGCTCCGAGGTACTTAAAGCTGTTGACTCTCTCAACCGGTGCCCCGTCGATGCTGAGGGGGCTGTAGTCCTTGACCCCCGACCTCCTGAAGTCCACAATCATCTCCTTTGTTTTGCTGACGTTCAGGGAGAGGCTGTTTTCCTGGCACCATCCCGCCAGGACCTTGACCTCTTCCAGGTAGGCCCTCTCGTCGTTGGCAGAGATCAGGCCCACCACCACTGTGTCGTCAGCAAATTTGACGATTGTATTGCTACTCCGCTGAGCCACACAGTCGTGTGTGTACAGGGAGTAGAGGAGGGGACTCAGAACACTGGGGGGCCCCTATGTTGAGGGTGATGGATGAGGAGGTGCAGTTGCCTGCTCTCACCACCTGGGGTCTGCCAGTCAGGAAGTCCAAGACCCACTGGCAGAGGTCATAGCCCAAGCCCAGGTCCCTGAGCTTGGCTATGAGTATGGAGGGGACTATGGTATTGAATGCCGAGCTGTAGTCGATGAATAGCATTCTCACATAGTTCCCCTGCCTCTTGTCCAGGTGTGATGCTGCTGTGTGCAGCACATGGGATATGGCGTCCTCCGTGGACCTGTTGGGGCGGTATGCAAATTGCAGGGGGTCCATGTTGATGGGGAGGGAGGAGCAGATGTAGCCCTTTACTAGCTTCTCGAAGCACTTCATGGCTATGGAGGTGAGAGCTACAGGGCGGTAGTCGTTGAGGCAAGCAGGCTTGGATTTTTTGGGTACAGGGATAATAGTGGACTGTTACTGTGGTTTGAGTTGAAACAGTAGTTTATCCTGTGCTGAAAAGTCTCCATTCCAATAGAGGGAGTATATATTTGTGTTTATTTTATTATTGTTTCACTGCCTTTTATTTATTACGTTTCCACAGTTCTTTCCTCATGTTAAAAGGATGACACAAAAAGCCAGACCGAGGGCTTGTTTCAGTTTTATAATAAACAATCAAACTGAGCTATTTTTTGCCTGCCTATTTGTTTGGTGTAAACTTGATCACAAAGTAAAAAAAAAAAAAAAAAAGTAGTGCCGATGTAGCTAGCTATTTTAGCCATGTTCTTGTAGTGTAGCTTGCTACATTTCTCTGGGGATAGCTTCCATTGTAGTTTAGCTATATTTAATCGAGAGTAACTTGTAGTGTAGCTTGCTACATTTTCCAAGTAGCTTGCCCATCACTGGGTTTCTTTCTAAATGAGCGAGTACGGTTAGCTGTAAGCACACAGGTATTAATTTGCCTGCACATTCCTGCTAACAGTAGTCGTCTTTTCTGTAAACATCTACCCCCGCCAGACGCCAGGGTGGCGTGACTATTTAATTTTTATTTATTTAACCTTTATTTATCCAGGCAAGCAATTAGGAACAAATTCTTATATACAAAAGCAGCCTGTCCAAAAAGCAAAGGCCTTTTGTGGGAAGGGGGGGAGGCTGTAACAAAAACAAGGTTATGTACATGAATACAAGTAAATAAAATACAAAATTACAGTAGCAATAGTATACAAGGACAACAATAAATAAGGGAGAGAGGGAAAAAGAGAATCTACTCCCACCAGCCCCTAGGGTGGCAGCGTGAATCTACCCCCATCAGACCCCAGGGTGGCATGAATCTACCCCCACCAGACCCCAGGGTGGCATGAATCTACCCCCACCAGACCCCAGGGTGGCAGCGTGAATCTACCCCCACCAGATCCCAGGGTGGGGTGGATCTACCCCCACCAGACCCCAGGGTGGGGTGGATCTACCCCCACCAGACCCCAGGGTGGCATGGATCTACCCCCACCAGACCCCAGGGTGGGGTGGATCTACCCCCACCAGACCCCAGGGTGGGGTGGATCTACCCCCACCAGACCCCAGGGTGGCAGCATGGATCTACCCCCACCAGACCCCAGGGTGGCATGGATCTACCCCCACCAGACCCCAGGGTGGCATGAATCTACCCCCACCAGACCCAAGGGTGGCATGAATCTACCCCCACCAGACTCCAGGGTGGCATGGATCTACCCCCACCAGACCCCAGGGTGGCAGCGTGAATCTACCCCCACCAGACCCCAGGGTGGCATGAATCTACCCCCACCAGACTCCAGGGTGGCATGGATCTACCCCCACCAGACCCCAGGGTGGCAGCGTGAATCTACCCCCACCAGACCCCAGGGTGGCAGCATGGATCTACCCTCACCAGACCCCAGGGTGGCATGAATCTACCCCCACCAGACCCCAGGGTGGCAGCATGAATCTACCCCCACCAGACCCCAGGGTGGCATGAATCTACCCCCACCAGACCCCAGGGTGGCATGAATCTACCCCCACCAGACCCCAGGGTGGCATGAAAGCAACTTGATTCATGGACCATCATTATGGTTTCTGATCGGCATAGAGGAGGATGAACAGAACCAACGCTATAACATTAGACCCAGCTTGTCAGTGACTATGGTGGTTTGCCCTACATTCGTCTCACAGCTAATTTAACACGGAACATTATTTCCATTTCAGAGCCCTATTTAAAGCACGAGTTATTCATGTTCTGATCATGTGTATTGTTTAAACATTTTAATATGCT
Organism: Notolepis coatsorum; assembly: GCF_963971535.1. Lineage (NCBI taxonomy): Eukaryota > Metazoa > Chordata > Actinopteri > Aulopiformes > Paralepididae > Notolepis > Notolepis coatsorum. The sequence goes on along the minus strand of NC_140166.1, from coordinate 67,305,932 downwards.
TTCACAGTCCCCGTGGTTGTTTTGATCACAGACGCCCAAATGATCCCAAAAGAATCAGTTGATCAGCCATTATTTGCTAGCTAGCTAGTTAGTAGGGCTGTCCCCGACTAAGGATTTGGATGGTCGACTATGATTGGCAAAAAATTTAAAGAAAAGTATAATATTAAAAAAAAATTATTAAAAAAAAAATATATATATATATATATATATCATTCCATTTGGGCTGTGGGGGGTGCTTAATGTCTGAAGGAGTCGACTGAAGGCTTCTTGTCCTCTGCAAACGCATGCAATTGGTCCACTGATGGATACATCTTGATATTTGTCTAGTTTAGTGTGTTCATTAGATGGGTGAAATCCTCGTTCAGTGCCTCTGTGCTTGTTTTCGTAGGCAGTTAGCCTCTGGTATGCGTGCCATTAGCGTTAGCCACGCTTCTAGGCCTCTTTTCTTTTGGAAAGAATGATACAAAAAAAGAAAATTATATATTTTATTCTTTTTTAATATATTCGACTAAGAGGTTGGCCAGTCGACTACGGCTCCTTTCGACCGATTAGTCGACTAATCGACTAATAGGGGTCAGCCCGAGTGCGTATGTATCTCATGATGAGTGAGCACGTCCGGTCTCTACCAACAGGCCGGCGAGGCGACCCGTTTGTTTCTATACTACTGTGCACTCAGAGTGAAGCACTCAAGTTTGGCACTGAGTAGGATGTGTTTAGACGACTGACCCTTAGCTGCCAGAGCTGTACCCCTCCTGCTGACTTGTTGTACACAATTTGTACAACAAGTCGCTTTGGATAAAAGTGTCAGTTAAATGACTACATGTAAATGTATGTGGATTTATACTTTTGTTCCAAAAATGTCAATAAAAGCCGAACGCACAATTGGAGGGGGGCTCCCCACCCTCCAGAACATTTACAACAAGCGTTGCAGGGGCAAGGCTAAGAGAATCATTAAAGACTCCAGTCACCCGAACAACTGCCTCTTTGAACTGCTGCGGTCAGGCAAGCGATACCGGAGTCTCAAGGCGAGCACAGAAAGACTCAGAAGAAGCTTCTATCCCCAGGCCATCAGGCTGCTAAACGAACAATGAACACTACACAACAACAACCATCAAACGCACATAGCACACACATCCACACGCACACACTCACTTTAAACAAACACACTGTAGCACCCACTCCACACACTTTATAGCACACACCCACTTTAAACAAACACACTGTAGCACCCACTCCCCACACTTTATATTTATTGATGAAGGATTGCACTACAACTCGTACACCTTACTGTAAATTGTACCTAAATTGTACATCATCCCATTTCTGCTTGCACTATATAGTACTGTACATTAGTACACTGCATAGTATTGTATATTATATGGTAACTCAGTTACGTCTATTCTGCATCGAACATTGTACATATGTCTATACTGAACACTGTGACCTCATTTTCTACTTCTAAATTACATGCTATACTATGTTATTTGATACTATCTTGTCTAGCACAGTCTCTGGAGCGTAACAGTAAGAAGCATTTTGTATGAAAGTATTCTGTACTTCTGTATGACAACTATTAAAGAAACTTGAAACTTGAACTTGAAACTAAAAGGTGTGCCTCTATACAACCAAAACCAAACTCCAACGTGGACAGTGTGCCTTTCAAGTGTAGGTCGATAATCCGTTGATAATCTGACATGTGTCTGCTCATCACAAATGATGTAACGCAGAACCAAGTTAGATACTGCATATATTGCTACTGTTGACACTACTGTGTACATGCAATGTGATTTTCTTTTACATGACAGAGCGGGACAAACGTGTAACTTCCCTACTTCAGAAATCATCATTATTGGTCCAAAATCCCTCACCAGCCACACCCAGGATTTCTCCCTAAATGTTGATGGTTCCATTCTCACCCCCTCCACTCACGTCCGTAACCTTGGCATCATCCTGGACTCCACCGTTTATTTTCTCCCCCATGTGAACCACATAACCAAAACGGCCTTCTACCACCTCCGGAACATTGCTCGTCTCCGCCCCTCCCTATCACTCTCCGCTGCTGAAACACTGGTTCGGCATTAATTTCATCAAGACTGGATTACTGCAACAGCATCCTCTATGGCTCACCAAACACTATCCTCAATAAACTCCAGTATGTCCAAAACTCTGCCGCCCGCATGCTCACCTCCACCCGTCACCCTTGTCCTCCACGACCTCCACTGGCTTCCAATCAAATACAGGATACAATTTAAAATACTTCTCATCACATTTAAAGCCCTCAACAACCTTGCCCCTCCCTACCTGTCCGACCTCCTCCACCGTCACACGCCCACCCGTCGCCTTAGGTCTGCAGATGCCAACCTCCTAACACCTCCCACGACCAGGCTCCGGGCCTGGGGCGACAGGGCCTTTGCTGCTGCTGCCCCCTCTCTCTGGAATGCCCTCGCCAGCCATATCCGTGATGCAAACACCCTGACATCTTTTAAATCAGCCCTCAAAACCCACCTTTTCAATCTTGCTTTTGACCTCTAATTCTGTCGGTTTTATTTTATTTTGTCATGTATTATTTTTGTTCTGTTTTTTGTTTTGCCATAGTTTTTGTCTCTTCTACCCATGTAAAGCGTCTTTGAGCACCTGGAAAAGCGCTATATAAAATAGATGTATTATTACTGCACAGCGGGAAGGGAACTGATTTTCAGTAAAGCATTTAGAGAGTTGTTAGTAGGGCTACTAGCTTCTGTCTGATTGTGGATTGTGTAGCACTGAGGGGTTTCAGACACAGTCTTCCACGACTTACACACAAGGCAGAGCGGTGGATGCCCAAGGTGTCTTTTCCACGCACACACACACACACACACGCGCGCGCACACACACACACACACACACACACACACACACACACACACACACACACACACACACACACACACACACACACACACACACACACACACACACACACACACATGCACACACACACACACACACACACGCACGCATGCACGCACACACAGACACACACAATGAATGCCACGCTAGGCCGATGAACATTGACTGAGATGAACCTGCAAGACGACTGAATACAACTGAAACTTATTTTGTGTTCCCTGTGGAGTAGATTTCAGTTGTATTCAGTCAGAGTGTACAGACAGGACCCCATGGACTTTGCATTAGTTTGTGGCTATAACTAGGCCAGAGCAAGTATGAGAAACAGCATGAGTTGTGCATAGAAAGGACACCGATCAGCACCATTGGTCCAGAGCAAATAGGGCTAGGGTTGCAAAAATCTGAGCTCTACCTTTAAGCTCATAATGTAGCTAGTGTAGCGTTATACATTACAGCTGGGGACCAGCGAGCCAATCAGCATCCGTATTATCCTTATCAGCCAAGCAGTATGCTTATTATCCTTATTAGCCAATCAGCATCCTTATTATCCTTATTAGCCAATCAGTATGCTTATTATCCTTATTAGCCAATCAGTATCCTTATTATCCTTATTAGCAGTGATGCCAGTAAATAGTTACTAAGTAACTAGTTACTCTAATCTGATTACTTTTTTCAGTAAATAGTAATCTAACTTGTTACTTTTTACAAGCCAGTAATCTGATTACAGTTACGTTTCCAAGTGGCTGTGCATTACTATTTAGTTACTATCTCATTTGCTGATGATAAGAGAGCCAGGGGTACAGTCAGCTAGACCGGAGATGGGACGTGCGCTTGTGCACACAGCCACACACACATGAGAATAACAAACTATAATACCATGTTTTATATCACACAACGGTTTTACAATTTTATTTTTAATTAAAATTATATTATATACATTTTCTATTTTATTTCGTTTGGGAACCACTGTCCTAGAGTGCCTGAGCAGTGGACAGATGTGACCTTATATGGCCTGATGGCTGATGACGTCTCATGATGACCTGTCTGAGCAGCCAATCATGATTTATGACATTATGCACTTTCAATAAAGCATTATTTAAAAAAAATTAAACTGTTGTCATTTTTATGTTGTGGCAGCAGCAGGGGGGACGATGACGACTTCGTAACCTAGTTACTTTCAAAGTAACTAAGTTACTTTGATAATCAAGTAATCAGTAAAGTAACTAGATTACTTTTTAAAGGAGTAATCAGTAATCAGATTTTTTTTTACAAGTAATCTGTGGCATCACTGCTTATTAGCCAATCAGCATCCTTCTTATCCTTATTAGCCAATCAGCATCCTTATTATCCTTATTAGCCAATCAGCATCCTTATTATCCGTATTAGCCAATCAGCATCCTTATTATCCTGATTAGCCAATTAGTATCCTTATTATCATTATTAGCCAATCAGCATCCTTATTAGCCAATCAGCATCCTTATTATCCTTATTAGCCAATCAGTACCCTTATTTGAACACAATGGGTTGGGCTAAAAACTACAGCCGGAATCTAATTGTTCAGCAACTGAAATAGCTCAGGGAAGATCTGTTCAAATCAATGTGATGCCCTCTGTTAAGCCCGGGGTGGCTGGCCATTTCAGACTGAATAATGAAGCAACGTAAAAAAGTAAACCCATGATAAGACTAATGGTTTCACACCCCCTTAATGCTGAGATAAAGAGAGCGTTTGAACTCACTGCGTCCTCTCTTCAACGTGTGCTCTTAAGACTCCATGGAAGTCTGTAGAAAGTGCCCTCATTATGTTAGTTTGAACTTGCTGACTCACTCTATCAAACAATTATGGCCGTACGAACAAATACACTCGTCGGAATCCTTTGGTGTCAGGGAATAGGGAGGGCGTTTAATTTATTTGTCAGCATGTCATTGTGATCACTGGACCTGAAACAGGGGATAGGGAGAGGGAAATGTCCATGTTCGCTTTTCAGTATCCGAGGGAGAATCCAGAACTGTGCTATTTACCTGGGATCCTCGGTTACTATAAGATAAGTAAAATGTAATTTCCCTGTGCAAATATGTGTGAAATTGAATATACAAAAAAGGACATCTTTACATGCCTGGGATTTATTCTGACCATATTTACTTAGTATTTTTATTGCATGTTCAGTTTAAGCGAGAGAAAAAAATATCGCAAATGGGTTTATGACATTTCATGTCTGGGTGGTTACGCATCTCTGTGTGGAGGCAGCCGGGGGGGGGGGGGGGGGGGTGATACAGAGTAAGGAGTGATATAGCACTCTACCAGCGGACTGGGGAAGGGGGATACAGAGTAAGGAGGAGTGATATAGCACTCTATCATCAGACTGGGGGAGGGGGATACTGGTCTCGCGGGCAGTTTACAAAATTCTTCCCACGCTGTTCAACTTCTGTCATGTCGTCGTCATCCGATGTCAAAATAAAGAGTCTATGTGTTATCTCCGTTTCCAATATTTAGAAATAAAACTGGCAGTTTTACACACTTCATTTAGAAAAGCCATTCAAAAGTCTCAAGTTTCTTCAGATGATGAAAAAAGACTTGGTCCAAATGTATACGAATTGGAATGGGTGACGATTAGCGATAGTAAAACTAAATTTAGCGTCATCTACCTGCCAACGTTTTTACCCGACCAATCCCAACCCATTTAATCATGTCCCTGCCCTACTCTCTCTTGGCACGGAGCGAGTGTTCAGAGTAGAATGCAGATCGGCGTCACATTAAATGCAGGTCGATGTCAACCAAAAACGCAGAGCAGCCTTTTGTGTGACGCCAAGTGAGCGGCGCAGACGTCCGTGCATTAGAAAATTGGAGCTTCGCACTTGGAGTCCGCTTTGAGTCCGCTTTGAGTCCGCTTTGAGTCCGCTTTGAGTACGCTTTGAGTCCGCTTTGAGTCCGCTTTGAGTCCGCTTTGAGTCCGCTTTGAGTACGCTTTGAGTACGCTTTGAGTCCGCTTTGAGTCCGCTTTGAGTACGCTTTGAGTACGCTTTGAGTCCGCTTTGAGTCCGCTTTGAGTCCGCTTTGAGTCCGCTTTGAGTCCGCTTTGAGTCTGCTTTGAGTGCTTTGAGTCCGCTTTGAGTCCGCTTTGAGTCCGCTTTGAGTCCGCTTTGAGTCCGCTTTGAGTCCGCTTTGAGTGCTTTGAGTCCACTTTGAGTGCTTTGAGTCCGCTCCGTGTACGGTCCGCTCGACTATGGGAGCACCTTAAGCTAAGGAGTGATATAGCACTCTATCAGCAGACTGGGGGAGGGGGATACATAGTTAGGAGTGATATATCACTCTACCAGCAGACTGGGGGAGGGGGATACAGAGTAAGGAGTGATATATCACTCTATCAGCAGACCGGGGGAGGGGGATACAGAGTAAGGAGTGATATATCACTCTATCAGCAGACCGGGGGAGGGGGATACAGAGTAAGGAGTGATATAGCACTCTATCAGCAGACCGGGGGAGGGGGAAACAGAGTAAGGAGTGATATATCACTCTATCAGCAGACTGGGGCAGGGGGAGACAGAGTAAGGAGTGATATAGCACTCTACGAGCAGACCGGAGGAGGGGGATACAGAGTAAGGAGTGATATAGCACTCTACCAGCTGATAAACAGTTGGGATGCGCTGACTTTTAGATCACATCAGCGGTCGGTTTGAGTGTCCAGCCGCCAGTACATCACACATTGTGTTGCTTTGCTGGCAACTTTCCAACCCATGGCGCAGGTGTAGGAGAAAACCCAAGACAACGTGACCATCACAATAGAATTAAAACCCATAGTTCATTGGTTTGAGATTAAATCTCAAACCAATGCACAAGGTTTTACTTATATATTTTGATGGTCGTTATTCAAATTGAAATGAATGAAAGATGTCCAGACAAGATGTTTAAATTTCAGATTTGGTCTTCACTAAAAACATCTTTGCCAAGACTGATGCATCGGGGGAAAGATAATTCAAGGTCTTTGGCCATCTGCCGGCTCGGAAGAGAGAGTGTAGAAATATATAATTGCATTAGTTCAGTTGCATGAACGTATTAATCATGACTAAATGTTTCATTAATTACATTTCATATGCATAAACAACACAACACTTTAATTAACCCTCTTCATATGTTGCATTTATGAGAGGAGGGTCAGCCTTTCTAGCTCAGAGACTTCAGTCATTGTAATAAAATAAAACAATAAAAACGTATCCAGACCATGTAGCCTACTTTCAGTCTTAGCTGGTTTTAGACTACAGTAACGGCTGGTTTTAGACTACAGTAACGGCTGGTTTTAGACTACAGTAATGGCTGGTTATGGCTGGCTTTAGACTACAGTAATGGCTGGTTTTAGACTACAGTAATGGCTGGTTTTAGACTACATTACCAGCTGGTTTTAGACTACAGTAACGGTTGGTTTTAGACTACAGTAATGGCTGGTTTTAGACTACAGTAATGGCTGGTTTTAGACTACATTAACAGCTGGTTTTAGACTACAGTAACGGCTGGTTTTAGACTACAGTAATGGCTGGTTTTAGACTACAGTAATGGCTGGTTTTAGATTACAGTAATGGCTGGTTTTAGACTACAGTAATGGCTGGTTTTAGACTACAGTAATGGCTGGTTTTAGACTACAGTAGTGGCTGGTTTTAGACTACAGTAATGGCTGGTTTTAGACTACAGTAATGGCTGGTTTTAGACTACATTAACAGCTGGTTTTAGACTACAGTAATGGCTGGTTTTAGACTACAGTAACGGCTGGTTTTAGACTACAGTAATGGCTGGTTTTAGACTACAGTAATGGCTGGTTTTAGACTACAGTAATGGCTGGTTTTAGACTACAGTAACGGCTGGTTTTAGACTACAGTAATGGCTGGTTTTAGACTACAGTAACGGCTGGTTTTAGACTACAGTAATGGCTGGTTTTAGACTACAGTAACGGCTGGTTTTAGGCTACAGTAATGGCTGGTTTTAGACTACAGTAACGGCTGGTTTTAGACTACAGTAATGGCTGGTTTTAGACTACAGTAACGGCTGGTTTTAGGCTACAGTAATGGCTGGTTTTAGGCTACAGTAGACTACAATGGCTGGTTTGTCAACCTATGAAGTTCTGTCAAGGTAACTGCTTTAAAACAGTAAATGGTTGCACCATAGCGGAATATCACTTTAAATATTCTATTGGCTTTTACCCTGAGAATATGTAAATTGCTCCCTACAAATCTACATACCAAAATGTTCAATCGTACATCGGGACACTGAATTAATGCATTGCAATAAACAGTGATGATATGCTCCTTTCCTTCAGGGACACACATGTTGTGCAATGAATATACAATTGACTTGATTGATCGGTATGAGTGAAAGGCAAAACCAATCAAACTGTGAATAATGTACACTAACTCCCAGACGCAAGTGAATAATGTACAATATCCCCCAGATGCAGCCGTCCATTCAATCACTTGTGTTTCAAACACTGTCGCCTCCTGAGCATCTCTAAACTACTCGGGGTAGGATGCGAGGGAACCAATCAGCTGCTTGGAAACCAGTGTCGCAGGCCACGACGGCTGAGTACAGCAGAACACAATATATGAAAAAATAACACCAATGATTATGTGTCCGAGTGGGCGAGAGAGAGAGAGAGAGAGAGAGAGAGAGAGAGAGAGAGAGGAGAGAGAGAGAGAGAGAGAGAGAGAGAGAGAGGAGAGAGAGAGAGAGAGAGAGAGAGGAGAGAGAGAGAGAGAGAGAGAGAGAGAGAGAGAGAGAGAGAGAGAGAGAGAGAGAGAGAGAGAGAGGGTGCACAGTAAATTGTGCAGAGTAAATTTTACTCAAACTGAGTCCATTTGAGCCCAAGTGAGTAAAATGTACTCAGTTTGAGTAAAATTTACTCAGCGAAATGTACTGTGTGGAGGGTGTGTGTGTCTGAGTGGTACATGCAGAGAGAGACAAAGAGAGAGGGAAGGTGGAGGGTGTGGCTGAGTGGTACATGCAGAGAGAGACAAAGAGAGAGATAAGGTGGAGGGAGTGTCTGAGTGGTACATGCAGAGAGAGACAAAGAGAGAGGGAAGGTGGAGGGTGTGTCTGAGTGGTACAGAGAGAGACAAAGAGAGAGAAGGTGGAGGGAGTGTCTGAGTGGTACATGCAGAGAGAGACAAAGAGAGAGATAAGGTGGAGGGAGTGTCTGAGTGGTACATGCAGAGAGAGACAAAGAGAGAGAAGGTGGAGGGAGTGTCTGAGTGGTACATGCAGAGAGAGACAAAGAGAGAGATAAGGTGGAGGGAGTGTCTGAGTGGTACATGCAGAGAGAGACAAAGAGAGAGGGAAGGTGGAGGGTGTGTCTGAGTGGTACATGCAGGGAGAGACAAAGAGAGAGATAAGGTGGAGGGAGTGTCTGAGTGGTACATGCAGAGAGAGACAAAGAGAGAGGGAAGGTGGAGGGAGTGTCTGAGTGGTACATGCAGAGAGAGACAAAGAGAGAGGGAAGGTGGAGGGTGTGTCTGAGTGGTACATGCAGAGAGAGACAAAGAGAGAGGGAAGGTGGAGGGAGTGTCTGAGTGGTACATGCAGAGAGAGACAAAGAGAGAGAGAAGGTGGAGGGAGTGTGTGAGTGGTACATGCAGGGAGAGACAAAGAGAGAGAGAAGGTGGAGGGTGTGTCTGAGTGGTACATGCAGAGAGAGACAAAGAGAGAGACAAGGTGGAGGGTGTGTCTGAGTGGTACATGCAGAGAGAGACAAAGAGAGAGAAGGTGGAGGGAGTGTCTGAGTGGTACATGCAGAGAGAGACAAAGAGAGAGAGAAGGTGGAGGGAGTGTCTGAGTGGTACATGCAGAGAGAGACAAAGAGAGAGAGAAGGTGGAGGGTGTGTGTGTCTGAGTGGTACATGCAGAGAGAGACAAAGAGAGAGAAGGTGGAGGGAGTGTCTGAGTGGTACATGCAGAGAGAGACAAAGAGAGAGAGAAGGTGGAGGGAGTGTCTGAGTGGTACATGCAGAGAGAGACAAAGAGAGAGAAGGTGGAGGGAGTGTCTGAGTGGTACATGCAGAGAGAGACAAAGAGAGAGAGAAGGTGGAGGGTGTGTCTGAGTGGTACATGCAGAAAGAGACAAAGAGAGAGAGAAGGTGGATGGTGTGTCTGAGTGGTACATGCAGAGAGAGAGACAAAGAGAGAGAGAAGGTGGAGGGAGTGTGTGAGTGGTACATGCAGAGAGAGACAAAGAGAGAGAGAAGGTGGAGGGAGTGTCTGAGTGGTACATGCAGAGAGAGACAGAGAGAGGGAAGGTGGAGGGAGTGTCTGCGTGGTACATGCAGAGAGAGACAAAGAGAGAGAGAAGGTGGAGGGAGTGTCTGAGTGGTACATGCAGAGAGAGACAAAGAGAGAGAGAAGGTGGAGGGTGTGTCTGAGTGGTACATGGTACTTGCATTGCTTTACTGTGTTTTTAATCTTCAGTTCAGTTCAGTTCAGTTCAGTTCAGTTCAGAGTTTTTATTTGCCACATGGAATCATACAATCATAGTTTCTTCATTACGCAATCATAAATAGTCATTCCATGGACAAAAGGAGCAGGAAGAAGAATACATCTTATAGTTACCTGCCCCTTATTCCTAAACTAACAAGTATTTACTTAATGGTCGGCGTACAACCTAATTTACACAAATAATCATTTATACCATTATAAAAGAAACACACAATCCACAGTTAAACAAGAAAACTGCATCATATTATTTTTTTTGTATCAACCTGCCTGTGAAGCACTTTGGTGCCAGCTGCCGCTGCCTGGCAATGTGCTATACAAATAAGATTGACTAAGATGAGGGAACATATTACTCCAGTTTTAGCTTCACTGCATTGGCTCCCGGTTGTCTTTAGGATTGATTTTAAAATTCTCTCACTTGAGCGGTCAGGTGGCGTAGCGGAGATTGTGCTCGTCACCAATGCAAGAGGCTGCGGTCTCGACTCCCGGAGAGTCAGCATTGCCTTGGCTTGGGCTGATCGCTATACTAACTCGTTTGGCTGAGTTAGGGGGAGGGAAGCCGTGGGTGGGTCCTGGGCGTTGTGGACAGCGACCCCTACAGTTTGGTCGGGGCGCCTGCACAGCGAGGGTAGGATCTGGAGAAAGGTAGTGTGACTTCCACACGTTACACTCTCCCAGTGAGAATCTGCGCTGCCAGGCTGGCTGCCGGCTGGCTGCACATGTGTCGGAGGAAAGCATGTGACAGTCTCCGGCCTCCCGGACCAACAGTAGGGGGGGGTGCGCAACAACCAGGAAGGGGGTTGGGAATTGCCATAACGACTAACAGTGGGATGGGAGAAAAATCGGAAAAAGGAGAAAAAAAAGAAAAAAAACATTCTCTTGCTTGTTTAAAGCTCTTAATGGTCTGGCACCGTCCTACGTCTGCGACTACCTACATAGATATGTTCCAAACCGCCCCCTCAGGTCCTCTAGTGCGGACCTGCTCGAAGTGCCTACAATGACATAAAAAATATGGCGAAGCAGCTTTTTGTTTCTATGGGCAGACGGCGTGGAATAATCTCCCACTACATATAAAACAGGCAGCGTCTTTAAAGCACAGCTCAAGACCTATTTTTATACTCTTGCTTTTAGCTGATTTTAAAATCCCAATAAACATTTTTTAATTTGTTTCTGTGACTTTGGCATGCTGCACGGTCGAGTTTCTCAAGCCAGCACTGTCACTCACCTACAGTATAAGGAAACAACCCCTCAAAACGTACAGAAGGCCTCTCATATCTGTACTCTCTGTCCCTGACATGCTGCGCGGTCAGTCTCATCGGGCCAGCAGTGTCACTCACCTACAAGGAGGCAACTCCTCAAAACTAACTGTTCTATTTTATTCACAAAAAATGCTTACTTCATATATGCCTACCACATGTATCTATTGCTATGTTCGCCCATCACCATCACAAACAGTCTAACGCCTGTCCCGTCTCCCTGTCTCCCTGTGAGTGGCTGTCCCGGAGTGATGACCGGAGTGCTGGACGTCCCGTGATGACACCCACCCAGGATGCGACCCCCCTCTGCGTGTCCCCCTGTCTCCCTATCTCTGGCCAGAGTGATGACCGGAGTGCTGGACGTCCCGTGATGACACCCACCCAGGATGCGACCCCCCTCTGCGTGCCCCCCTGTCTCCCTATCTCCGGCTGTCTCGTAGTGATGACCGGAGTGCTGGACGTCCCGTGATGACACCCACCCAGGATGCGACCCTCTCTGCCTCGCCCCCTGTCTCCCTGTCTTCGGCTGTCTCGGAGTGATGACCAAAGTGTAGAACGTCCCTGGAGGATGTTCAGTTGGTATCACTATCAGGTCTATATAAACATTTTCAAAATGTTCAGTTGCTATCGCATGCACTCATCTGTGTGTCACTACGCACATGGGTGCATGCTTACCAACTGTTCGCCTGTTTTTAATGCAACATGCAACACTAATATCACCGACATCTAAGAAGGGAGATCCCCCCTTGAATGGCCCTTCTAAGGTTTCTCTCCTCCACATTGCCTGTGGTGCATTTTTTTCCTATTGTTAGGTTTTAGTGAGTTTTTCCTTATCTTACGCGTGGGGTATGTCTGGGAGTGTTGCAATGCATGCATGCATTCATTTATTTATTTTGAGTTTATTATAATTTTTTTGGACCTTATGGTATTCCTATTTTTTCTTGACTTATTGTGTTGTTTCTTCTTGACTTGTTTAAAGAAGACGTGTCTCTGTTAAGCACTTTGAGTTGCACTCTGTGTATGAAAGGTGCTATATAAATGAAGATTATTATTATTATTATTATTATTATTATTATTATTATTACGCCATCAAGTGCGTCCTGTAGCATGGCCTCTGATTGGTCGGACCACTTCTTTACCTCACGTGACACGACAGTGTCACGTGATCTCTGCCTGTATGCGGGTATGAGCAAGATGGCGTCGTGATCAGATGTGCTCGTTGCTCCAGCTAATGGAGGAGCCGGTACTGCCTTGTAACCAGCTCTAAACGGAGTGTAACAATGGTCAAGTGTATTTCCTCCCCTGGTGGTGCAAGCGATGTGCTGAAAAAAGTTTGGTATCACTTTCTTCAGATTCGCCTGGTTGAAATCGCCAGCTATAATCATGGCTGCGTATGGGTGCTTGTTCTGTTGTTTATTTAGATGTCCCTGTAGGTCCGCCAGGGCCCTGACGGTATCCGCTTGTGGTGGAATGTACACCGCCGTCATGATAATGACGGTGAATTCTCGGGGGAGGTGAAACGGGCGACATTGAATCGACAAATGCTCCAGGTCCGGCGAGCATGAACGGGACAGAATCATTACTTCCTTCGGATTGACCCAGTTGTTATTGGTCAGAAGACATAGTCCCCCTCCAACACTCTTACCGGACTCATCTGTACGGTCTGCTCAGAAGACTGCGAAGGAATCCGACGGAGAGATGATGTGGTCTGGAGTAGTTGCTTTAAGCCATGTCTCCGTGCGGGGAGCTCCAGTAGCTCACCACGTACCGCGAGTGCTATTTCAGCGCCGTGGACAACCGCGCTCGCGCGGATCTGGGGCTGAGCGCGTTCGAATCCCGGACGGCAGCCGTGCCTTTCCCAGAGTGTCTTTCCCCCCCATCTGAACCCTTTCAGCCTGCTTCTGTCGGTCGAACTTGACCAAGTATGAATGCGAAGAAAAAAAGCGATAAACGCTAAAAGAACCAGGTGACTGGTCAAAGTTTAAAAAAAAAAGCCATGTCTCCGTGAAGCACATAATGTTGCAATCTCTCACGTCTCGATCAAAGCGGACCCTCGCACGGAGATCGTCCATCTTATTCTCCATGCTACGGACGTTTGCCAGCAGGATTGAAGGGATTCCTGGCCGGTAAGGAGAACTTTTCAGTCTCTTCTTAATTCCACTTCTGCGTCCTCTATGTTTCCGTTTGGTCACACCGCCATTGTCTTTGTTGTTGTCGCGTCGAATCTCTGGTGGCCAGTTTTGGCAAAAAGTGTTGTTAAACCCGTCTTTCAGGCCGGAGTTTAAATCAATCAGTTACTGGCGAGCATATTTTGTCGATGCCAGCGTTGTTTCTATGAAAAAAAGTACAAAAAATAAACACAATAACAAAAAGTACGCACAATCGTTGCTGAGCTAACATCGACTCCACATCGACTTCCCTGATGGGAAACGGGGGTCACAGGTGCACTCCTCCTCCTCCCCAGCTCCACCACCAATTCCCTGGTCTTCGCCACATTTAGCTGCAGGTGGTTTTTATCGCACAAAGTCCACTACCAGTTCCCGGTATTTCTCTCGTCACCGTCCTTTATACATCCCACTATCGCAGAGTCTCCGGAAAAACTTCTGAAGGTGGCAGGACTCTGACCGATAGTGTAAGTCGTTGGTGTAGACGGTGAAGAGGAAGGGAGAGAGGACTGTCAGATAGTCAACAACCCAGGACACCAGGGGGGCCTCTACTTGCATCGCCGGCAACTTCTCACCCAGTAGCCCAGGCCTTATGTATCAAAAGCACTGGAGAAGTCAAAGAACATGACTCTCACAGTGCTCCCCGGCTTGTCTAGGGACCACACAGGAGGTTTTCCACAGTGTCGGGACTCTCTGCAGCCTCAGGCTCATATTGAATATGAGCTGGAGCACATCACACAGCTGAGAGGCACATGTTTTGAGTACTTTTGGGCTCACCCCATCAGGACCTGCAGCCTTGCTCAGCTGCAGTAACTTGCTCAGCTGTGTACTCACCTTGTCTGCAGAGAGCCACACTGTGGCTAGCTGGGGCCGCCGTATCAAACCTATTGTAAAACAGGTTTAGCTCATTAGCCCGTTCTACATCTCCATCCACTCCCCTTCCCCCCGCCGGTTTAATGCCGGTTATGGTCTGCATTCCAGTCCACACTTGTTTGATGTTATTGTTCTCCAGCTGGCCTTCCAACTTCCTCCTGTATTTGTCTTTGCCCTCTCTGAGGTTGATTCTCAGAAGCCCTGAACTCGTTTGACCTCCTTCCTGTTGCCTGCGTTTGAAGGCCCTCTTCTTCTCGTTCAGTAGGGCTTTGATGTCCTTAGTGACCCATGGCTTGTTGTTAGGGTAGCAGGTAACAGTCCTAGATGGAACATTGGAGTCCACACAAAAGTTGATGTAGTCTGTGATGCACTCTGTGAGCCCATCAATGTCCTCTCCGTGGGGCTCACAGGGTGCCTGCCAGTCTGTGACCTCAAAGCAGCCCTGTAGTGCCTCTTTGCCCTCCTCCGACCACCTTCTCACAGTTATTTTGGTCGCAGGCTGTCTTCTGACCAGAGGCACATAACAGAGGTTGAGGTGAACCAGGTTGTGGAGGGTGTGTGTGAGTGGGTACATGCAGAGAGAGAGAGGAGGTGGAGGGTGTGTGTGAGTGTGTTAGTGGGTACATGCAGAGAGAGAGAGAGAGAGAGAGAGAGAGAGAGAGAGAGAGAGAGAGAGAGAGAGAGAGGAGGTGGAGGGTGTGTGTGTGTGTGTGTGTGTGTGTGTGTGTGTGTGTGTGTGTGTGTGTGTGTACATGCAGAGAGAGAGAAGGTGGAGGGTGTGTGTGAGTGTGTATGTGTGTGTGTGTGTGTGTGTGTACATGCAGAGAGAGATAGATAGAGAAGGTGGAGGGGGTGTGTGAGTGTGTACATGCAGAGAGAGGGAGATAGAATTCCACAACCACCTAAAAGAAAGCGACCCAGACACACTCCACAACATAGCCCTCACCCACAGAGAGACCCTCGATAGATGCCCACTCAGCCAGATGGTTCTGGGACTCTGCTCACAAACACAAGCAGAACCACCAGACAGTAAACCACACTGGACTAAATCAAATTATAAGAAAACAAAAAGAAAACTATCTGACACATTGGAAAGAAACAACCCAAAACCAGAGCAAATTGAAATGCTATTTGGCCCTAAACAGAGAGTACACAATGGCAGAATACCTGAGCACCGTGACTGACCCAAAACTAAGAAGATCCTTGACTAGGTACAGACTCAGCGAGCACAGCCTAGCCATTGAGAAAGGCCGCCATAGGCAGACCTGGCTCCCAAGAGAAGACAGACTATGCACCCACTGCAAACAAGATGAGGTGGAAACCGAGCTCCACTTCTTAACAACCTGCCCACTATACCAAGACATCAGAGACATATACTTCCCACAAATTGCAAACACCCAAAGAGACTTTGAAAACATGGACAATAACTCAAAACTCCCATACCTACTGGGAGAAATACAAGAATGTGCAAACACAGCAGCAAGATTTGTGAGCTGCTGTGACAAGAAAAGGACATCCAGCGGAATGCAACCACCATAAAGACTGTACAAGAAATTCCGTCTGTAATGTACTGAGTTATTTTGTTTTATCTGTTTGATTGTTTTGTTTTGTTTGGCTTTGGCAATGTAAACGTTTCCCATGTCAATAAAGCCCATTTGAATTGAATTGAATTGAAATTGAGAGAGAGAGAGAGAGAGAGAGAGAGAGAGAGGAGAGAGAGAGAGGATGAGAGAGAGAGAGAGAGAGAGAGAGAGAGAGAGAGAGAGAGAGAGCGAGAGAGAGAGAGAGAGAGAGAGAGAGAGAGAGAGAGATTTTTTGATTTTAGAAAAACATTTATTTACATATTTCTCATTACAATGTACAATGTGTATGTCAATACAATTAAAAACAACTAACTACACATTATATCGGGCAACATATGTCCCCATCACACTTAAAACCACATGAGATCTCACAATAAAAAAAATGCTAAAATACACCTGTCCGTCTGCAACACAACAAAAAAAAAACATTGAAGCTCCACCTAAACAAAAAAATATCCATACTCCCATTCAACACATAATATGTCATCAAGAACAACATATGAGCAACCCAAAAAGGTCCCGTCAGTCCATTTGTGTCAGTTTTTATATCCAGCTCATGAAAAAAAGATCCCCTTCATCAGGACCTTCCGTTCCACCGACATAATCCTGCAACAGGTATTGTTCCCCGACGCTCCGCGCTTCAGTCCAATCGTCCAGACAGACCCTGTGTGACAGGCCGTCCTCAGCCCCAATAAAGAAGCCACTTCCTCTGACCCGGCTACATTCACAACATCTTTCAGTGTCATTGTCCCAACTGCTTGCAGACACTGTCCAAGCCAGGTATACTCCCTTCCTGAATGTCCAGCCGGGCTCCACACATCAGAAGCTCCATTATCATGGTAACACTATATTATCCATTTTTCTGAGCTTCTGCACAATCTTTCTTAGTCTAAAAACTTCCTGGGAAGTGTACCCCCCACAGTTCTTCGACTCATTTGAGTCCTTGCTGAAAAAATAAACATCTCCAAATCTTCAAAAAAATCTTCCACTTTGACACTTCTCAAATTTTTGTTATGTGCAGGAACTTCTGTATCTGCCTGACTGCATAACATTTTTTCCGTTGTGAATCAGACACTTGAGAAGCATTTGGGAACTCATCTTCCTCAACACTTGAGATGTCATCCCCCCATTGTTTTTCAACTTCATCCTCGTCCATACTGGACTGAGAGGAACGTGTGTCGTCTATGACCAAACTTGTCACTCTTTTTTTATCCTGAGAGCCCACCCCTTCATCACTTCCCACCACGCCATCCACTGTCTGACTGTGTACATTGTCCACCACATTCAAATGTTCCCCTATTACTTCACTCGTCAAATTTTTTTGATTCCTTTTTTTACCCTGACGCAGTGTTGGGCTTGGGGGGACAAAAAAACCTCTGCTCTCCTCTGTTACCTCGCCACTTGTTGAAGGGGGGGCAGCATCTCTGATTCCCACCCTCGCCACTTGTTGAAGGGGGGGCAGCATCTCTGATTCCCACCTCCTTACCTACACAACCACTGGTTGAGGGGGGAACAGCGTCTCCCACCCCTCCCTCCTCTGTACCTGCACCACCCGCACCACCCCCTGTTATCCCACAGTCGCCACTAGTTGAGGGGGGGGCAGCTTCCCTCACTCCTCCCTCCTCTGTACCAAGGCTCTGCTTCGTACCTGCTACACCGGTTCTGTGGCCCTGCAGCTGAATACTATCTGCTGCGCTACTGTCGGTCTGCAAAAGGACTCTATTTACATTGCTGGCGTTCTGCAGCGGGACCCTGTTGTCGTCACCGCTCTCTGCTGCGCGCTGCACCACTCCCCCCTCCTCTGTACCACTACCTGCGCTGATCTCAGCCCTGCGCTCTTCTTGGGGCTGAGGCGGAGGTCGCCTTGCCCCTCTCCCCGCACAATCGCGGGAGATATGACCGAGTTCCCCGCATTTGAAACACTTCCCCGAATTACCAGAACTCACAAAAACCACATAATCAAACTCATCAACCTTTATCTTAAAAACCAACTCAAGCTCCTCTCCGCTGTTATTTAGAATCATTAAAACCTGTCGCCTGTGTGAGACAACATGCTTTAAAAGCGGAGATTTACATCCCGACGACATTTTTCTTATAGGGGAAATTATCTTCCCATGTCGTGCTAGTTGACTTCTCAATAGTTCATCACTGATGAACGGCGGAACGTTGGAAATAAAGACATTTCTGCCTGGTGTGGAGAGCGGCTCTACAGAAAGAAAAGCCCCGTCAACACTTATCCCCGATTGAACCAGTGTGTGCACCTTGTCCAACGAGTCAAGAAAAATCACTACTCCTTGATTCATCTTCGCAGCTGATTTAATGCTTTTATGTCCAACAATACTTCCAACTGCCAAACTGCAGTCCTCTACTGATACATTAGGAACAGATATCTTAATACCATGCTTTCTACCAATTTTGGAAAAGTCCATATTGGCGTCTGACGTCATCCAGCAGCACAGCCTGGCCGATGCGGCCAAACAAACAAAACACTCCCACTTAACCCTATACACACCAAAACACACAGCAACCCAACACTACACTATAATACAATATCCCATAAACAAATTAACAAAATAGACAGATAAAGATAGAAAAAAAACTCACTACACCTCCAACCTCTCCAACCTCTCCAACCTCTCCAATCTCATTCCCAGCATGCACC
>NC_140166.1:67255708-67283208 GCF_963971535.1 Notolepis coatsorum | reverse complement strand
AGTAAACACCACCTCAGCCTCTCAGTAAACACCACCTCAGCCTCTCAGTAAACACCACCTCAGCCTCTCAGTAAACACCACCTCAGCCTCTCAGTAAACACCACCTGAGCCTCTCAGTAAACACCACCTCAGCCTCTCAGTAAACACCACCTGAGCCTCTGAGTAAACACCACCTGAGCCTCTCAGTAAACACCACCTCAGCCTCTCAGTAAACACCACCTGAGCCTCTCAGTAAACACCACCTCAGCCTCTCAGTAAACACCACCTCAGCCTCTCAGTAAACACCACCTCAGCCTCTCAGTAAACACCACCTCTCGGTTAAAGGCTGCCCCTTAAGCCCGATCGGGCCGGTACTGATACAAGATTTATTTCACGTCACAAACAGATCAATACAGTCCGCATTAAGTGATGTTGCGTTTTTTTTTTTTTTTGGAATGTAGCCAAGAGTAAAGACCCTAACCCTAATCAAAACAGCAGTCAAAGTGTATATGTTCAGCACTATGTTTATCAATGATTTTAACCTCTTAACTTGTTAAGCTGTAGCCATATTTTCAGAAAATTCACCTAAAATACATACCTAAGTAAATGGAAGATTGCTCCACTTCTACAAGGGATATTTGCATGTTCTTGGTATCTAGGGATATCTATGGGTCTCAGGGAATGTATTCCCAGTGTCAGAAATAGTGTGTCTGTTACTAGGCTTGAGTAAATTGTAATGAACCAAAGGAGAATATCAATTTAATCTTTTTCTTTAATCTTCGACGGTGAATCACACCATGCTAACATTGACCAAACACTGAGCTCATTCAGCACATTATTGAGATCATGTGTACAAAAAATCTAAGCAAATGAATAAAGGGCAGGTGACTTACAGGAGGTTTTGTAGATACAGTACTGCATTTTGCCATCCAGACACATGCAATTTGAAATATGAATATAGAATATAGAATAGCAGGCTTATAAATGGGTCGGCCCAAATCTCCTCTTTCCAATGGCAGAGTTCAATCTGGATTTAGTACCACCAGGCGCCCCTGAAAGGGCAGCAAAAACCGTGAATGAAATCTACTGTAAGTAGTTACTTTTTTATAATGTAAATTGCTCCGCCATTTTTCATCTGATTGCTACGCCGTTTTTTGCTATGGCGTTTTTTTTTTGCTACGGCAGCCCCTGTCAATCATCTGATTTCCAATGTGAAGCTTTTTTTTCTCATTATTTTCGAGATCATATCTCATAGGTGGAACAAACCTGAACGTTATTGCCATAAAATAGAACACAGTTAGTTTCTCTACCTTTCAGTGAACATCTAGCAATTTTTTTTGCAATCTGATGAAATGGCGGACAATTTACATTATAAAAAAGTAACTGTACTTACAGTAGATTTCATTCACGGTTTTTGCTGCCCTGTCAGGGGCGCCTGGTGGTACTAAATCCAGATTGAACTATGCCATTGGAAAGAGGAGATTTGGCCCAATCCATATAGGCCTAATATTATATATTATATATTGATATTTCAAATTGCATGTGTCTGGATGGCAAAATTCAGTACTGTATCTACAAAACCATCAGCCCTTTATTAATTTGCTTAGAATTTTTGTACACATGAACCCAAGAAGGTGCTGAACGAGCTCAGTGTTCCATGTTTGGTAATTTTTTGCATGGTGTTATTCACCATCAAAAAAATGTATATTCTCCTTTGGTTCATTACAATTTACTCAAGCATACAGTAGTAATGGAAACAATATTTCTGACACTGGGAATACATTCCATGACATGGAATACCCATGTACATGTCGAAATACTTCCCAAAGGTCAGTGAATTCCACAAGCACAACACCAGAGGGAGTTCCACAAATCATGTTCAACCCAGATTCGGCTCAAACAAGGGACTAAACACGTTTCGGAATTATGCCACAATAATGTTGAACGTCCTACCCATAACCGCGAAGGAATGTGAATGCCTACCCTCCTTCAAAACCGCTCTCAAAGAGCACCTACGGGTGGCTGCAATTATAATCTGGCCTCTGTAAATGTCCAAATCCAAATCCTCTCCTGAAAATATGACTAGGGATTAAGAGGTTAAAGGCTGCCTCTCAGTTAAAGGCCCAATCAGTGAACCAAACATAAACAAACGTGTAGCCCCACCACCAAAAGTAAGAAATAAAGAACGGAGACATGTTTAATTATCTAGTTGATCGACCAAGCTCGTAATATAAACAGTAACACTGGACAACAGGTAAATGTGAGTTTTTAATTCTATTTGTTGTGTTTCGTGGCTGTAAACGGTTTGTTTTACATTGGCAAGATTTGTAAACAATAGAGTGAGACCAATCTCTCATTTACAATTTTTTTTTTTTTTGTATTTATTTATTAACACAGTTAAACAAAAGTAAAAACAATACATAATAAGTTATAACCAAAAAGGATCATGGATTGGAGCTTTAAAGAGAGAGCGGCCTCTCTGAATGTGGCTGGTAATGAGGGGCACACCGCAGCGTGGCACTGTCTTCCTCTGTACAGGCTTAAGAGGTTAAATGATATGACAGGCTCTAACTCTAAGTCTTTTTCGCCTTAAAGGTCAAATTAATATTGTATCGCAGTTCAGGCTCGGCCCTGCATTGAAATGGTAATGCAACAGTACAGGGTCAGAGAGAGAGAGAGGTCCTGGAAAAGGTCAGTCCATGACCACCCACAGCTCAGTGTCCCTCACACTCTAAAGGAACCTGTTCACACACTCTCCTGAAGGCAATGCTGCATGTGGTCACTCACTCACTCACTCACTCACTCACTCACTCACTCACTCACTCACTCACTCACTCACTCACTCACTCACTCACTCACTCACTCACTCACTCACTCACTCACTCACTCACTCACTCACTCACTCACTCACTCACCCACCCACCCACCCACCCACTCACTCACTCACTCACTCACTCACTCACTCACTCACTCACTCACTCACTCACTCACTCACTAACTCACTCACTCACTCACTCACTCACTCACTCACTCACTCACTCACTCACTCACTCACTCACTCACTCACTCACTCACTCACTCACTCACTCACTCACTCACTCACTCACTCACTCACCCACCCACTCATTCACTCACTCACTCACTCACTCACTCACTCACTCACTCACTCACTCACTCACTCACTCAATCCATCAATCAATCACTCACTCACTCACTCACTCACTCACTCACTCACTCACTCACTCACTCACTCACTCACTCACTCACTCACTCACTCACTCACTCACTCACTCACTCACTCACTCACTCACTCACTCACTCACTCACTCACTCACTCAATCTCTCAAACACACTAACACACTAACACACCAACACACTAACACTCACACGTTCATGAGCCACCTCTATGCATCCAGCCCAGTATTATCCATGTTTAGCTTCACTATAAAAAAAACAGTTTTTCCATTTTAGTTTGTATTATGAATGATGCAGATGGAAGTACAGCCACCATTAGAGCACAATACAATTCCCCGGTAATGGAGTCCTGTCACAGACACGGGAAGGTAAATGAAACCCTGGTTCCACTTTCAGTTTCCTTTATGATTTCAGGGTCCGGGCGACACTGTAGCCTAGTTGTGATTGTACGTAAGAGCATTTTCATATAAAGGGGGATGAAATTACACTACCCACTTAAGAATCCATGTGCCTTAAAGCTTTTTAAAAGCCGAGTCCCAATTCAACGCAGAGCCCCTTCCACAGGCCGGGTATATCTACACGTTTGGGTCCTACTAATCACCTCAAAGTACCAGAAAATACCCCAAAATACCCCAAAATACCCCAAAGTATACCCCAAAATACCAGAAAAATACCCCAAAATACCCCAAAATACCCCAAAGTATACCCCAAAATACCCCAAAGTACCAGAAAATACCCCAAAATACCCCAAAATACCCCAAAGTATACCCCAAAATACCAGAAAATACCCCAAATTACCCCCAAAGTACCCCAAAATACCCCAAAATACGTTTCGACAAACCAAATCCAGTGTCAATGAATTGTTTTTGCGGTTACCGTGGTTTTGTTTTTCTTTTCATCATCATTTGCAAGTCAACAACAAGTCAGTTCTGAGCAAACTTCAGCGGCAAGAGATCTCTCCGTTATCTCTCTCTCTCTCTCTCTCTCTCTCTCTCTCTCTCTCTCTCTCTCTCTCTCTCTCTCTCTCTCTCTCTCCGTTATCTCTCTCTCTCTCCGTTCTCTCTCTCTCTCCCCATCTCTCTCTCTCCATCTCCCTCTATCTCTCACCATCTCTCTCTCTATCTGCCTCTCTATCTCCCTCTCTCTCACCATCTCTCTCTCTCCATCTCCCTCTCCATTATCTCTCTCTCTCCCCATTTCTCTCTCTATCTCTCTCTCTCCATCTCTCCCCAGCTGATTTGCCTGATGCGCAACTTAGTAGCTCCACTTAGGTAGCTCTCTCTCCCCCCCCTCTCTCTCTCTGTCTCAACATAATGTATTATGTATCCATCTCACAGCATCTAGGCGAGACACAGCGATCATCCATGATTTAACGCTGCTCCTCACCATCACAGCAACAATGCTGATAGTACATAATGTTAGCCAACTACACAGATACACTGTGCTTGCATGACAACAGTAATGTGTCTATTCACCATTAATAATGACACTTGTGAGACTGAGTCAAATCTTCGGAGAACAACATCGCTCCATTCCTCCAAATTGATCTCTCTCTCTATATCCCCCTCTCTCTCTCTCTCTCTCTCTCTCTCTCTCTCTCTCTCTCTCTCTCTCTCTCTCTCTCTCTCTCTCTCTCTTTGTGCAGGCTATTACGTAACTGAAGTTTTAAACTGTAATAAGACACCAAATTATTATATTTTCTCATATATATTTTCTCATATATATTTCTCCTAAATCAAGACATAGCAGCTATTGTTTTACACGTAGCAACCGTTTCTTTTTATTTATTTTTTATTGTGTTTTTGGTAGATTTTTATTTGTTTGTACTACCGCGCAGTCCGGTAGAGAGAGAGAGAGAGAGGAACAACGGGAGACAGAGCGGAGGGAAGACATTCGGCAAAGAACCCTGGTCGGCCGCTTCGCGACGCGGCGCGTTACGTGGTTTGCCGCCTGGGTGCCCAGCAACTGTTGTCTCTTGCACAAAATAATGGTTGTTATGGTACAGGCAGCCATCCACGAAGAAAGAGAATCACTTAAACCTCTATCTACAAAAGACCTCCTTGAGCTCCAAGGGGCAGAGCAGAGAGGTGGAATACAGTTCAGCCTCTTCACTTCTTCACATTCTTTTTTCATGATGTTTTATGCAAGCTGCTAAAAAAAACGATTTTCACTTATTTTTTCATATTCTCAACCTTTGAAAGACTATCAACTGAACAATTTTTTTCCTGGTATCTTCGGGGTTACCCAATCTGGCCCTCTGTGTGAAAGGTTCTAGACACCCCTGTTTTTACAGTATGTTCTTCATGTGCCCTGGGAGGACAGTTGAGTCAATATTTGCAAACCCTAAACTAGAACCCTCTCTGAACCCTCCAAGCTGGGATGTCAAATCTGGGGCGAAAAAGGAAAGATATAAAAGCCCCAGATTGTATACATCCCAGTCACATCACCGATTGGAGGGGTCTCTCTTTTTCTAGCTTTAGCATTGATTGATTGATTGATTGATTGATTGATTGATTGATTGATTGATTGATTGATTGATTGATTGATTGATTGATTGATTGAATGATTGATTGATTGATTGATTGATTGATTGAAAACTTTATTAACAAATTGTAGAATGGGTACAATTCAGTACGGCTCAATACACACAATCGTTAAGGGGATGCAGACCAGAGAAAGACTTTGGTCTTGTTTACATCAGGGTCCCCCATTTTCAATTCCCAGAATAGTGAGTGAGTGAGTGAGTGAGTGAGTGAGTGAGTGAGTGAGTGAGTGAGTGAGTGAGTGAGTGAGTGAGTGAGTGAGTGAGTGAGTGAGTGAGTGAGTGAGTGAGTGAGTGAGTGAGTGAGTGAGTGAGTGAGTGAGTGAGTGAGTGAGTGAGTGAGTGATTAAGTGGGTGATTGAGTGAGTGATTAAGTGGGTGGGTGAGTGAGTGAGTGATTAAGTGGGTGATTGAGTGAGTGATAAAGTGGGTGATTGAGTGAGTGATTAAGTGAGTGAGTGAGTGAGTGAGTGAGTGAGTGAGTGAGTGAGTGAGTGAGTGAGTGAGTGAGTGAGTGAGTGAGTGAGTGAGTGAGTGAGTGAGTGAGTGAGTGAGTGAGTGAGTGAGTGAGTGAGTGATTAAGTGGGTGATTGAGTGAGTGAGTGAGTGAGTGAGTGGGTGGGTGGGTGAGTGAGTGAGTGAGTGAGTGAGTGAGTGAGTGAGTGAGTGAGTGAGTGAGTGAGTGAGTGAGTGAGTGAGTGAGTGAGTGAGTGAGTGAGTGAGTGAGTGAGTGAGTGAGTGAGTGAGTGAGTGAGTGAGTGAGTGAGTGAGTGAGTGAGTGAGTGAGTGAGTGAGTGAGTGAGTGAGTGAAAATACTGACTGAACTGCCCTGGGGCACACAGAGAGCAAGTAAATTATTGAAATGGATGGCATTCCCCTTTAAAGAGGGAAGTCACATATAGGTAGGTCATCTTTTATTTCTTTCGTGCCAAAAAAGGTATGGAAATCGTGTGGATGGCCATCTTGTATAATCACGCTGTATTTCTCCGGTACACGACTTTTCTCAAGCACACATTTTTTTATGGATTTTTATAAGATTTGGACCTGTATTACATACGATTTCAGGCTATGGAATCAGCTACCACCTCTATGCTGGAACCCAAAAACAGGAATCTGGCGACCTCTGTTTCTCTAATACTTTAGCACTCAAAGTGATTTTTCTTTATTGACTTAGCAACTTCAGAATGATACCTTTCAAAAGAGACCAGGCTCATGCATGTGTTATAAGTATAAAGTATAAAGCTAAGCTTTGCAAAAAAAAAATAATGCAAATCGCTTTTGTTTTCTGCAAAATGGGGGGTATGCTTAAGAGGTAAAAAAAAAATCTAAATACATTTGAAACCATAATATTTTTTATTTGAATGCTTTTCTGATACATTTTGGTTATACAGGTATGTATGTCTATGTAGTAGACACTCATACAGTACACATACTCTTTCTACAGGTTTAAAATACATAATAAAACATCTTGGGCTGACACACAGTCCTGACCGAGGGACCTACATTAGGTTATAGCTATTTCTAGTACAATATATTTTCCCTGTCAAATTTTTTTTATAATACAATAAAATAAACCTGAGTTTATAATGAAATACAAAACACATGTGCTTTAATGATAATGCTACGCGTTCAATGAAGAAATCCAATTTCATTGCCAAAATACAGTCTGACATGCCTATAAATACTTGCACTATGAAACGACACACTATAGTAGATGTATTACATGGCCCATAACGGCCCCCAAACAGCATTGCCAACTTCAAAAGATCCAGGCCCCTTTGATGTGAGCTCCAGGTATTGACAATGCCGATGCTACCAACCCTACCACATGGCCCCTAATGGCCCACAAAAAGCATTGCCAACTTCAACAGACCCGTGCCCGTTTGATGTGAGCTCCAGGTATTGACAATGCCAATGCTACCTACCCTACCACATGGCCCCTAATGGCCACCACAACCCAACGTGTAGATAGATAGGCAGCGAGAGCCAGCACATCACCAGCGTTATCAAATGGGCACCTCCTTCCACTGGTGTGTCGTCAAGTTAGGCCCACGATACCTAAGGAAGGCTCGACAGTTAGTTAGTTCCAGTGTCCCAGAACCATCCCCCTCCATGCTGGCTCCCACTGTCGATGATACCCGCACACATAACCTCCTTCTGTTATCCTATGTCAAAAATAGAACAATTCCTGATCTCTCATTTGTTCCATCATCTAATCCCATCCTCCATCTACCATCCCTCTCCGCTACTGATGCAATAGAGGTCTACTCTGCTGAGTGCCCTTCAACGCACCATCACCCCCCAGATAACGGTGTCTCTTGTTGAACCTGCATCATGTATATGGTTTGATGTTAACCTCTTAAGCCCTAGCCATATTTTTTGAAAATATGCCTATGCGTACATACCCAAGTAAATGGAAGATTGCTCCACTTCTACAAGGTCCATTTGCATGTTCTTGGTATCTAGGCCGCATCTATGGACCTCAGGGAATGTATTACCTCGGTTTTGGGGTCACAGTTCGGTACGAGTTCGGTACAACACGGAAAAAATATTTATAATGATTATTATATATTTATAATAATAATTATTATTATTATTATTATTAAATATACAAAGGCTTGCCGTGGTAGTCAGTCAGTGGTAACGGTGTCATTCTGTGTTCAGGAATCCACTTGAGTAAATTAATTGCCTACATGCCCCAGTTTCAGTTTGACTTATTTTTTTCTTTTTTTCTTATCTTTTTCCCCCTTCTTTTTCCATTTTTATCCCATCCCAATGTTAGTCGTTATGCCAATTCCCAATCCCCTTCCTGGTCGTTGCGCACTCTACCCCCTACCATCGGTCTGGGAGGGCGGAGACTATCACATGCTTCCTCCGACACATGTGTAGCCAACCCACCGCTTCTTTTCACCTGGCAGCGCGGACTCTCACTGGGGGAGTGTAACGTGTGGAAGGTCACACTACCTCTCCCAGATCCTTCCCTTGCTGTGCAGGCGCCCCGACCGAACTGTAGGAGTCACTGTTTACAATGACCAGAATACCACCCACCGGCTTCCCTCCCGCTGACTCTGCCAATCGAGCCAGTATGACGGCCGGCCAAGCCGGAAGCAACGCTGACAGCCGGATTCGATACCAGTGTCGTCTTGCGTTGGTGACGAGCGCTTAGTCCGCTGCGCCACCCAGCCGCCCAGATTCACTTCTAGAGTAGATTTTACTTCACGTGAAGCAGAGAAAGACTCTAGAGAACAGATGCCATGTTACACAACACTGGCAGAGGATTTATCAATATTTTGGATTTAAACACTGCAGCTCGACTGGAGAGGAGCTCAGAGGACCAGTCCAGATCAGCTGTGAAGGGAAAGTAGCGCGGAAGAAATGTGGTTTGTGTGTGTGTGTGTGTGTGTGTGTGTGTGTGTGTGTGTGTGTGTGTGTGTGTGTGTGTGTGTGTGTGTGTGTGTGTGTGTGTGTGTGTGTGTGTGTGTGTGTGTGTGTGTGTGTGTGTGTGTGTGTGTGTGTGTGTGTGTGTGTGTGTGTGTGTGTGTGTGTGTGTGTCTTTCCATTGGTTAACATTATTAGGCGAACAAGAAAACGATGAACATTTTCAGCCTAGTGTAATGACCCTGCTGTGTTACAAACATATCATTCATTAATGGTTTAGTTTCAGGCACACCTGTGAGGGGAGGGGAGGAGAGGAGAAACAGCTGAGTGCAGACTGGAGTGCGTGGTTAATTTGTTATGTCGGCTTGTCATCAGGCGTTTACAAGCTTCAACGTTTTATTCATCATCTAAATGTGGCAATACAAGCTTGATATTCAACGTTAAATGAATGACCTTCTGTGTTAAGACTGTTCGTAATTCAGTGTAAAGTAAAGTAAAGATATTGAGCATACATTTGTAAAATGTGCAACCCTAGTTTCACCTAGTGGTATTAGACGTATTTGTCGTATGGCTGGTTGTACCGAACCGTGACATCCATACCGTTACACCCCTAAATAACAGTGTCAGAAATATTGTGTCCGTTACTCTGCTTGAAATTGTAATGAACATAATTCAGAGAACATAATTAAGAGAATATACATTAAATAATTATTGTTTTCTTTATCTTTGAAGGTGAATAACAGGGTGATGGGGACACCTTTCGTTTTCATCTGTCACTGAGCAGAGCAATGTGTTGCATGCGTAATCACAGCATTTTCAATTAGTGCACGATTAGCCCTGTGACTGTTTATAATCCGTGTGGCTCGTATTTGAGTATGAGTACGTATAGAAGTAGTGATATATCCACTTTAGGGGTGCTTTTGCACCCCTATATTTATACGTGTGGCCAGTTGGCCTCATTTAACATTCTGCGAACCTTGGTGTGGATGGTGCTCTCTCTCTTTCTGGGCCGTGTTGGTGTATAGAAAGTGTACTAGCTTGGACAGCACATATCTATTCAGAAATATGAGATCCTATTCTGTTATGGTTATTTATACTCTACCCCTTTACTATAGAAGTGCAGTCTTGGATGAGGCTGGATGAGCCAACCTCACTGTGCACAACCTGGAGGCCATGGCTTCCATTTAGAAGGAAGCGTAATATGCTACAACAACTTGTGCACCAATGTATAGATTATCTTTGACTTTGCCGTTAAGTTAACAATAGGGTTAGGGTTAGCACCGACTGGAAGCACCGATGGAGGGCCCGTCCGTCCGACTGAGGACGACCTAAAGAGATCAGGTTATGGTGGGTTATGGTGGGTTAGGGTTAGAGACAGGGTTAGGGACAGGGTTAGGGACAGGGTTAGGGACAGGGTTAGAGACAGGGTTAGGGACAGGGTTAGGGACAGGGTTAGAGACAGGGTTAGAGACAGGGTTAGGGACAGGGTTAGGGACAGGGTTATGGACAGGGTTAGGGACAGGGTTAGGGACAGGGTTAGGGACAGGGTTATGGACAGGGTTAGGGACAGGGTTAGGGACAGGGTTAGGGACAGGGTTGGGGACAGGGTTAGGGACAGGGTTAGGGACAGGGTTAGGGACAGGGTTAGGGACAGGGTTATGGTTATGGTTGTGGTTGTGGTTAGGGACATTGTTAGGGACAGGGTTATAGTTAGTTGTGCACTCTCACCAATTCGTAGGAAACCAACAAAAAGTGAACAAAAAGAATAGCCTGCATCTGGCAACCCTCTATTCATGTTTACTCTAAATAAAACAAAGCAACATCCTGCGTGCCTGACATCTTCTAAACCCTCTCCTGGAGTGATCTTTACCCCAATTCCCGGTAGATAGTCTGGGTTTTTGTTTCATGGCTCTAGGCAGATTAAATGGGTATATAAAGACATCACAGTGGAACGCAAACACGTCATGGGAGACAAACAGGCAGCCAAGAAAAAGCAGGGTTTTATCTGCAAGGTAAAGGAGTCTTTTAGACCTGTCTTTCTGACATGTGGGTGTTCCAAGTTACGCTTGCCTTGATACAAGAATCCAGACGCCATACTTTTTTCACAACCTTTTTAACGTAAGATTTGAAGTTGTTGTCTGCTGATTCACCACTGCCATAGGCTTATGTTGTGTAACGGAGGTACCGCGAGTATATCCACAGTCACGATGGACTTCAAGTGTTGTCAAGTGACTGTGGCACGTAGCGGTACTGCAAGTAAACTCACTCCCCCTTAAAAGGCACGCAGACACACATACATAATTCACCTCTTGGTATAGTGGTCTGCGATGTTGCCCGCAGCGCGGGAGACCGGGGTTCGACTCCCACTCAGGGCATGTCAAGTAAGACCGGTGTCAGTTGCATGTGAAAATGTGTCTTAACGCCACATAAACCCATGAAAATCCTCACATCTGACTGCCATGCTAATGTCCCAGTTGCATTTACTTGCCAGTGGCTTTGTCCTTTAATGGCAAAGATGTGCACACAACCAGAGAGCAGACACATTTGTTAATATTATACAGTATTGCAAATATTATAACTATATAGGAACTTATTATACTGTGGATTTGACCAGACCTCTCTTGGCAGAGCCTGAGGTGTGGCCAGCAGGAGCAACCTCTCAACTCCAACCGACACATCAGATCAAAACAAAAAAAATTAAAAACAAAGTGCATTACCAAGAGGCACACTTTTGCTGATGGGGTTGCTGTTTAATGGCAGGTTACAGACTCTACTGTACCTTTAACAAATATCAAGAATCTGTGAAAATACTCAAGGTTTATAAGAGGCAGAGGTCAGTGAAGCAGAAGGCAAACAACCCATTAAAACATTCCAGTAACCCAAGTCAAAAGGTAATTTATAAGATGCAAAATAGAACACAGTCTATTGAATGAAATAGGATTTTTCATTGTTCAAGGATTCATTACCATGCCCTGGTTGAACAAGAGTTAGGTTAAATAATCATCGTTCTCCCTTTCACCTAGGATGGCCAGCAAGCCTTATGATAATAATAATAATAATAATAATAATAATAATAATAATAATAATAATAATAATAATAATAATAATAATAATAATAATAATAATAATAATAATAATAATAATAATAATAATAATAATAATAATAATAATAATAATAATAATAATAATAATAATAATAATAATAATAATAATAATAATAATAATAATAATAATAATAATAATAATAATAATAATAATAATAATAATAATAATAATAATAATAATAATAATAATAATAATAATAATAATAATAATAATAATAATAATAATAATAATAATAATAATAATAATACTAATACTAATACTAATAATAATAATAATAATAATAATAATAATAATAATAATAATAATAATAATAATAATAATAATAATAATAATAATAATAATAATAATAATAATAATAATAATAATACTAATACTAATACTAATACTAATACTAATACTAATACTAATAACAATCAATAATAATAAACAATACTCATTATTATCATACGGCTTGCTGGCCCTCCTAGGTGAAAGGGAGAAAGAGGATTATTTAACCTAACTCTTGTTCAACCAGGGCATGGTAGTGAATCCTTGAACAATGACAAATCCTAATTTATTCAATAGACATGTGATCTATTTTGCATTTAAGACTGATCTTATGAATGTTTAACATTGCCTTTTAGATGTGTATTGCCTTCTTCTTCTTCTGTATCCGTGTCTGCGTGCACTGCAGCAGCACGTGTACCAGTGTGTGCCAGTGATAGCAGTAACAGTATATAGCCCGGCCGTCTTGTCAATAGACAGGGAGTCATTAAAGTTTTATAGCAGCGTTTTAATTCTGTGAAAAAGGTACCCCGCCCCCTCCCTTCCTCCCTCCTCCCTCTCCATCTCTTCCCTCCCGCCTCCCTCCCAGCCTCCCTCCATTTGATTTCGACTGGGGTCAGCAAAGCCTTGCTTCCTCGTGGAAGCATTCCAGGCTATGTCTCCTCTCCGCATATGCTATAGGTGGTGGAGTGTGGGTAAAGTTGCTGACGCGGGTGTAAAGGCAGGGAGCCCTGTAGAGCACATCTGTGGGTTCAGCCTTCACTGAGGCCATGTAGCGCTGCGGAAATCAACCTATATACTCCCAGACACGCTTTCAAATGCATCTCTATTACGGTGTCTTATATCCAAATATATAATTATTATATAAATGCATAGTTGAGGGCAAATAATTGGGTGTTATAAGGCCAGTGACTTCATCATAACACCCCCCCATCATAACACCCCCCCCCCCCCATGGGCTAATGGGCTAGATTAGTTCCACTGAATCGCTATGGCGCATCTATGTCCGTGTAGCCCCGCGCGGCACGGCACGGCCACACATCTCCCGGATCAATATGACAAATAGGGAGCGCTTGAAAACAAAGAGGGCGCCGCCCAAGAACTCCGTGAGCCTATTTATAACCAAGGCGATGTCCGTCTCAATAATGATCTCGCCCGCGAGGGCCGAGGCATCTCCCCCGCCCCCCCAGGCCCCCCGGGCCGCGATCTATACGTCTGGTAATGCTGCCGTGGCGGGTACAGTAAGCAGGGAGGGGGGAGGGGAATCTCCCGAGGCAGTGGGCTCTCTCTCTCTCACACACAGCCGGTTAAAGGAACTGCCGGCACTCACAGAAATGCCCTTTAACACATTCGGGGCCTTTCGATTTCCCCATCTAGCTAGTAGCTACAGCACGGCCAGGTTCTCATGACATAGTTTCTCTGTGCGTCACGTTGTTTGTAGAGCTAAATCTATATTTTATATTATAGGTATGGATACAATACCATGGTCATTTGACAGTAACTATCTTCCGTTAAAGATGCAATTTTTTTTTATTTGTTCATGAATACGTTCACGCGTTATTCCGTGGTGAATATAAGTATCATTTCGGAATGATCCGGGCTGATTCATGGGATGCCTATATAGGGCGCAACGTGAATTCTACTAAAACCATTGGCGTTTCGTCCCTGGTCACGCTATTATTTTCAAATCAAATGCATATGATAGGTATTATGTTTCATCATGAATGCATGAAAGGGGGGGGGGGTCGTTTCTGATTAATTGATTGCCAATAACGGCATTCAATATTACCACAACACACACCGATCAGGGGGATGGGTATGAAAACCTTGCACGATCAAGCTGAAATTGACGTCAGATTGTCCTTACCTGTGGTCGGTGGTATTCCAAAAATAATATTCCAATTATTTGATCGCCATCTGGTCCATCCTATGCCCATCTGGTCTACGACATAACCCACCACAACATATGGATCGGGGGTCCCGAAAACGATTCAATGCGATCGAGTGAAGCCCTAGGTTTCCCATTACTAGAAAAGTCCGTCCGGAGACATTTGAGTGTAGCACCCGGTCTGGAACAGGATTTACTGCACTCTCGATACTGCCTACTAGCAGGATCTGGCAGGTACTCCACCTTCGGAGTTCCAGTATGCCTTTTAACGGCAACATACAGGTCCCAGACATTGACTAGGATATTAAAATCGAAAAAAAGGGAAGACGATCCAAATACGTTTTTGGCCGTTAACCGTTGGCGCCCAATAACGTATACGTGAATGGCCCCGAAAGTGTTAAGGTACTTTTCATCACGAGGAGCGAACAAGTAAAACAGCCTCAGTGTTTATCTAACGTTCTGAAGCGTGTATAAATAAAATACATGTCCGTTCGCTGCCCAGGCTAAATGAAAGTACCTGAAGGCAGGGTTGTATTTGAGTCGCTAAATCTCGAGTCCAAGTCGAGTCTCGAGTCCCCGGTGTTCGAGTCCGAGTCCGAGTCACCAGTGGTCAAGTCCAAGTCGAGTCCTGAAAATCAGTCCAGGACTGGGACTTGAGTACTACAACACTGCCTGAAGGTGAGTGCTGGAACCTCCTTTAACCGTAGAAGAACCTATCTAGACCCGGTTAGAAACTAAACTATCTAGACCCAGTAAGAAACTAAACTATCTAGACCCGGTAAGAAACAAATCTATCTAGACCCGGTTAGAAACGATCTAGACCCGGTTAGAAACGATCTAGACCCGGTTAGAACCTATCTAGACCCGGTTAGAACTTATCTAGACCCGGTAATAAACTAAACTATCTAGACCCGGTAAGAAACTAAACTATCTAGACCCGGTAAGAAACTAATCTATCTAGACCCGGTAAGAAACTAAACTATCTAGACCCGGTAAGAAACTAATCTATCTAGACCCGGTAAGAAACTAAACTATCTAGACCCGGTAAGAAACGAAACTATCTAGACCCGGTAAGAAACTAATCTATCTAGACCCGGTAAGAAACTAAACTATCTAGACCCGGTAAGAAACTAATCTATCTAGACCCGGTAAGAAACTAATCTATCTAGACCCTGTAAGAAACTAAACTATCTAGACCCGGTAAGAAACTAAACTATCTAGACCCGGTAAGAAACTAATCTATCTAGACCCGGTAAGAAACTAATCTATCTAGACCCTGTAAGAAACAAATCTATCTAGACCCGGTAAGAAACTAATCTATCTAGACCCGGTTAGAATCTATCTAGACCCGGTAAGAAACTAATCTATCTAGACCCGGTAAGAAACTAATCTATCTAGACCCGGTAAGAAACTAAACTATCTAGACCCGGTAAGAAACTAAACTATCTAGACCCGGTAAGAAACTAATCTATCTAGACCCGGTAAGAAACTAATCTATCTAGACCCGGTAAGAAACAAATCTATCTAGACCTGGTAAGAAACTAATCTATCTAGACCCGGTTAGAATCTATCTAGACCTGGTAAGAAACTAATCTATCTAGACCCGGTAAGAAACTAATCTATCTAGACCCGGTTAGAATCTATCTAGACCCGGTAAGAAACTATCTAGACCCGGTAAGAAACTAGTAGAAGAGGTTTGAGCTGTACTTGTGCCCTTCATTAATTGACTCTCTCTCTCTCATGACCTCAACTGTCCACATCAAATACAGGTGAGGATAGATATACTGTAGTGTAGGCTATATGCAATGAGAATAAACATATACCATATATATATATTTATTCTCACCGCATATATACCTATCCTCGCCTGTCTATACTTACCTGCACATACTCCTTTACTATACTATACTATCTATATTTGTACATATCCTACTCTTAGTAGTTACGCTGCATGCTGGCCAGTAGTAGTCATACTGTCTCTGTACATACATCTGATTAGCACTACACTCAGTAGTACTAATTTGTATATTTTACACCCAGTTTAATCACCTTAACATTGTATAATGTTGTTGCACTTTACTGTTACATTTGCACTCTGGTTGGATGCCAAACTTATTTCCGTTGTACTGTACTTGTGCTGTATAATGACAATACATTTGAATCTACCTAATAAAAAAAAGGTCAAAGATAATTACAAACTAACCTTCTACTATCATGCACTTTTCCACTAAACTTGTCTAAAACTAACCTTCTACTATCATGCACTTTTCCACTAAACTTGTCTATATTACTACTATGAATGTCCGATATTATCGGCCTACCGATATTATCGTATTGGCATTAAAATGTGATATCGGAAAATATCTGTATCGGTTTTCAAAAAAAAAATATAAAAAGTTTTACATTTCTATAACCTTTATTTACCCAGGCAAGCAAGTAAGAACAAATTCTGATTTTATTTATTGTCAAAAGTATGCATAATGTTATGTTAATTCCACAACAAGACATATGTAATGTTAATTACCTGAAATTATTCAGTTTTTTGGGGGGGAAACCCTGCATATATCGGTATCGGTTGGTATCGGTTGATATCGGTATCGGAAATTAAGAGTTGGACAATATCGGTATATCGGTATCGGTAAAAAAGCCAATATCGAGCATCCCTAATTACTACCTATATTAATATGTCTATGCTACTATGCACTCAACACTGAAGCACCCAAGTTTCAACACTGTTTGATGAACATTGTTACTCAGCTGAAAGAGTTGTACCCTTCAGAACTTGGAGGTCGCTTTGGATGAAAGCGCTCAGCTAAATGACTAAATGTAAAAAAAAATACATTTAAAATGTAATGTAATGTGTAATCGAATGACCTCCACATTATTCTGGCACCTTGAGCTCCATCTCTCCTTGTCGTTTCTTTTGAGATTATCAGAAACATACTGTTGACTTGTGTGGAAATATGAGTTTGAGCTTTTAGGGAAGCATTGTATTTTTTTTGTATTTATTTATTAACACAGAGTTAAACAAAAGTTAAAAAGAAAAAACATAATAACCACATTGTGAAGGAGACGTTAGAAGCCTAGAGGCTTATCGAGAACTTCCCCCGTTTTGTAAAATTTAAAAATTTAAAAACATACATATTATTTAAAAAATACCAGTAATACATTCAAAATATGTGTTACACACAGTACATACATGCATATACTGTATACAGCATACATAATAATATATAACAACCCACCCACCTGCCTACAAACCTACCCACCCACATAACCAAGTGCATAAATACATGTATGACCTATTTATCTATCTACTACTTTTGGATATGAGAACTTTTTTGTAGTTTGCTTTAAAAATAAGCAGAGATGGAGATTTCCTCAGCATAGGATCAGCTGCATTCCAAAGATTGGACCCTCTATACCTCACTGAGAACTGCCTAAGTGAAGTACCACAATACGGTATATGCAGGTCCCTGGACTGACGTGTAGCATATGAATGAACATCCGAATTAAAAGAAAATAAACTATTAAAACCATTTGGTAGATTGTGATCATGAATGCATTTGTAAACAAATATACATATCTGTAAAGAATTAACCTCAGACACAGTCAGAATGTTTAGTTTCTTGAAAAGAGGAGCAGATGGTTCAAATCGATCTGAGAGGGTTGCCAGTCTAACAAATCTTTTTTGAAGTAAAATAATTTTTTGAAGATGAGATGAATGAGTGCTAGCCCATATTATGTTACAATAAGAAAGAAATACAATGTATTCCCGGAAGAGACCGCGATCAAGGCTCTCATCGTGCAAATAGATTCCAGATATGCAGCGTATACGTAAGGTAACGGGGTGGGGAAACGTTTTAGAGGAATGGCTCAATGCAAATATTTAATTTACGCTCCGGCTAACATGGTTTCCGGAGAAGACCAAGCACTTAAATATTAGCAAATTCAATCCGTGTCCCCGTCCTCCCCAGGACCCGACGAGGAACCAAATGCAGAAAATTGAATTACATACGGTGGGTTTTTTGTCTTTATTTCCATAATGTAGACCTTTAATGGAATTACTTCACTTGGAGTACGATTTTCATTTATCATTTGAGATTCAGACGGGTGCATTGGGGGAAACTTGCTGACAAAATTGAAACATAAAAGTGCAACACAAGGCTGTTTCACCCCGTTTAATTAGACACAGCAGACAGACAGAACGGGGGGAGAGAGAGAGAGAGAGGGGGGGGGGGGGGGGGGGGGTAAAATTGATAATCAGCCTATTTTCTTCAGTGCATTGGAAAATGAAGACTAAACACTCAGCGTGATCTCTATTATGTCACTATCATTTATGGAGGACCAAGGAGACAGGCTTATACCCCCGAGGACAATGCTATCGGATTCATACTATGTCATGCTAATGCTCTAGCACAGTTAAATCATTACAGGCCAAAGCTTTGACATATTGATTATCCTCCTCTGATTCTGGGTTAATGTGTCTCTTAATATCCCAGCCCACTGAACCGCTATATCTGCGTCTGCATTTATGCATGCAAAGCGTGCTTTTTGTCTGAGGACTCATTGCACTGCGAACAGTGATGCCACAGATTACTTGTAAAAATAATCTGATTACCGATTACTCCTTTAAAAAGTAATCTAGTTACTTTACTGATTACTTGATTGCTGTTAAACTAGGTTACGAAGTCGTCGTCGTCGTTGTCCCTGCTGCTGCCACAACATTTTTTTTAATAATGCTTTATTGAAAGTGCATAATGTCATAAATCATGATTGGCTGCTCAGACAGGTCATCATGAGACGTCATCAGCCATCAGACCATATAAGGTCACAGCTGTCCACTGCTCAGGCACTCTAGGACAGTGGTTCCCAAACGAAATAAAATAGAAAATGTATATAATATAATTTTAATTAAAAATAAAATTGTAAAACCGTTGTGTAATATAAAACATGGTATTATAGTTTGTTATTCTCATGTGTGTGTGGCTGTGTGAGTGCATGCGCGAGCGCACGTCCCATCTCCGGTCTAGCTGACTGTACCCCTGGCTCTCTTATCATCAGCATTATGAGATAGTAACTAAATAGTAACGCACAGCCACTTGGAAAAGTAACTGTAATCAGATTACTGGCTTGTAAAAAGTAACAAGTTAGATGACTATTTACTGAAAAAAGTAATCAGATTAGAGTAACTAGTTACTTAGTAACTAGTTACTGGCATCACTGACTGCGAATGAGGATTTATTTAGTTTATCCTTTATATTTTTTCCATCTGGTCTATTTCATAGTCCCTGTGCTCCTTTGAGTTGCCCGGTCGCTCAGAAAGAGCCTTGAAGGAACACGCCAACATTATGGGAAATGTGCAGAGTCAGACGAGAAGATAGATTATAGTACATTTCCTCTCTGTTCGTTCAGCACAAAGATATCTGACTGCTAGCTTGCTTACTGTACACTGTAAGAAAAAAAGCTGCAAGAAAACGGTAAATGTCTGGCATCAATGGTTTACAAATACTTACTGTCAAATTACAGTAATATCAAATACATTTACAGATTACAACCTTTATTTAATGGTTAATATTTTGATAAAAGGTAATTTACTCTGTATTGTTATGGTATTTACACTTAAAATAGAAAAACAAGGGTAATCTGTAAAATAATACAGTGAATTTCCTGTGAAAAAACTGTGTAGCTTAGCACAAATGAATGGAGGCGGATACGGATCAGCTAGCCTAGCTTATATCAATGGGAGAGATGTTTTTGGCCAACGGCTATAGGCTTGCTAACGGCTAAAGGCACTTGAAGCACACTTGAGCTCAAGGCTGTGAACTCTCAACAAGCTCTAAAAGGCACGACTGAATTTGTATACCACTACTCAAAAGTGCATTACAATGGTTCTAATTCTTTCTTAAGATCTTTTACATGTTTCATTTAGTGGAGTTATATATTACACAGTACCTGGAAACAACACCACAGATACTGATGTATTACAGTTATAACCCAAAGTAAGTAAAGGAGGCCCCTCACCTCTGAAATAGGCGGAGTACACACACACACACACAAACACACACACACACGCACGCACGCGCGCGCGGCACACACATACACACGTGCACAAACACACACACACACACACACTCATGCGGCAACCGCTAAAACAACCACTTTAAACAAAATGTCACTTTAAAAAATAGAAAGTCACTTTAAAGGAAGGAGGTACTGTATAGTAATAGTTTTGATACATTAAGAGTTAAAATTGTATATTGTATAGTAGTGTACATAAGAACCAGTTTCTCAGGAACTTAGCATGTCTTTTTTTTTACCATGCATATCTTGTGTCTTACCTATTTTATTTTTTCTATGCCTATTTTTATTATTGTATTTTGCACAATCAATGCGGGCATGACCACCCGCATTTCACTGTATGCCCTGGTATGTATGTGACAAATAAACCTATTGATTCTTGATTCTTGATTCTTGATAGCTAATATATTGGTTGATGTATATTTTCTCAGATAGCTTGTATATTTTTAATAGAGGCGTCAGTAGAACTGGCACCACAGCCTCTCCCTGAACGTCAGCAAAACAAAGGAGATGATTGTGGACTTCAGGAGGTCGGGGGTCAAGGACTACAGCCCCCTCAGCATCGACGGGGCACCGGTTGAGAGAGTCAACAGCTTTAAGTACCTCGGAGCCTACATATCCGAGGACTTGACATGGACCACACACATTAACAGTGTTGTGAAGAAGGCACGACAACGCCTCTACTTCCTCAGGCGCCTAAGGAAGTTCCAAGTCAGCCAGAAGATCCTTAAGAACTTCTACTCATGTACAATAGAGAGCATCTTGACCGGCAACATCACCTCCTGGTTTGGGAATAGCACTGCACAAGACCAAAGCAGACTACAAAGAGTGACACGTTCAGCCGAACGCACAATTGGAGGGGGGCTCCCCACCCTCCAGAACATTTACTACAAGCGTTGCAAGGGCAAGGCTAAGAGAATCATTAAAGACTCCAGTCACCCGAACAACTGCCTATTTGAACTGCTGCCGTCAGGCAAGCGATACAGGAGTCTCAAGGCGAGCACAGAAAGACTCAGAAGAAGCTTCTATCCCCAGGCCATCAGGCTGCTAAACGAACAATGAATGAACACTACACAACAACAACCACCAAACGCACATAGCACACACATCCACACGCACACACTCACTTTAAACAAACACACTGTAGCACCCACTCCACACACTTATAGCACACACCCACTTTAAACAAACACACTGTAGCACCCACTCCCCACACTTTATATTTATGGATGAAGGATTGCACTACAACTCGTACACCTTACTGTAAATTGTACCTAAAATTGTACCTCATCCCATTTCTGCTTTGCACTAGATAGTACTGTACATTAGTACACTGCATAGTATTGTGTATTGTATATTATATGGTAACTCAGAACATTGTACATATGTCTATACCGAACACTGTGACCTCATTTTCT
Source organism: Notolepis coatsorum (assembly GCF_963971535.1). NCBI lineage: Eukaryota > Metazoa > Chordata > Actinopteri > Aulopiformes > Paralepididae > Notolepis > Notolepis coatsorum. Next base: position 67,261,358 of record NC_140166.1, on the reverse strand, counting down.
TCTTCTAAATTCATGCTATATTATGTTATTATGTTATTTGATACTATCTTGTCTAGCACAGTCTCTGGAGCGTAACAGTAAGAAGCATTTTGTATGAAAGTATTCTGTACTTCTGTATGACAACTATTAAAGAACTTGAACTTGAACTTGAACCAAGCAGAGCATACGACGCTGGTCTTCTTCTTTTCTAGTGTCCTTGGTTCCTACAGTATGTCCGCAGCACATGAGGATATAGCCTCCCTCTCTTGGACTCTCGTCACTGGACTATCTTGTGTTTGTACTTTCTTTTATATTATATTGTATTTGTATCTATACTTTAAGGCTGCGGTTAGACTTTCGTTTCATTTTCATTTCATTTTCATTTTGAGTTTTGCCGCAACGTAGCGAGGCGAGTCACACTTTCGTTTTGTCACCTGGAGCACAGTGATGTAGTACACTGCCAAAGCAGTAGGTGGCGAACATGAAGGCAATTTTCAACCAATCAGAACTTGAATGTGCCAATACACTTCCTGCAAAGAAAATGTCAACAAGGCGGGCGCCACCATCTTTGCCTATTTAGCCAATGCAGCACTTCTTTTTCAGCAAAGTGTAATAAAAGTGCAATAAACAAAACATTCACTGTGTGTTCTGCTCTCTCATTTGTTGATGAAACAAAACTAACATCAACACAAGTGATCACCAAGAGCGGATAGTTTAGTCTCAAAAAAGATCGGTGCACTTTGTTAGCTACATTGTTAGCTGCATGCTAACGTGAATGGAAGATGCCATTATAACAGTATAGCATTGTGGCTAGAAGCTAACGTTAGCTCACGCTAGTTAGCCAGCACCAAACTGATGATATCAGGAGCAGAATGAATGGATGTAAACTTTATTTAACATATTGCATAATGGGTGCAATACAATACGGCTCAATACAAACAATTGTTACGGGAATGCAGACTGTTGTAGCTTGACAACACATGGTAGCTGCAGCTATTTGGGACAGCTCTGCTGTCACCGGAAGGGCACGCAGATGGTATCTACTGCGCATGGGCGTTTTCGCAAACAACGGCTCCGTGCAAATTACACGACATGTTGTCGGCGAGTTTTGGCGCTACTCCAAAACGGAAAACACAATTTAGCGTTTTCAGTAGGGCCACAACGTATCCGCCAAAAAACGCATTTCTGTGTGAAAGGGACAGCAAACGTATTCAAAAACGTATAAAAACGAGCACAAAAACAGTGTGTGTAACAAGGGCCTAAGTGTACCTATAGTGTATATAGGACTGTGAAGCTTTGCATCCCCTACCCTGTATCTCCCCCCCCCCCCCCCCCCCCCCATGCTGCTTTGACACCTGGATTTCCCCAAGGGGATCAATAAAGGATCATCTTATCTCTTGTCATCTTTACTGCATGTGAATGCTTCCATCTTCCAAGCTGATCTCCTGACCTCCTGACCTCCTTCTAGCAGCTGGGCCGATATTATGTGTGATGATGATGATTATGATGATACCACTTAACCTCTTAAGCCCTAGCCATATTTTCAGAAGATCTGCCTAAAAACAGCCTACATACCTCAGTAAATGGAAGATTACTCCACTTCTACAAGGTCCATTTGCATGTTCTTGGTATCTAGGGACATCTATGGATCTCGGGGAATGTATTCCCAGTGTCAGAAACATTGTGTCTGTTACTAGGCTTGAGTAAATTGTAATTAACAAAAGGAGAATATATATTTTTTTCTTTTTTGACGGTGAATAACACCATGCTACAATGGACCAGGCATGAAGATTATAACAATGGGAGAGATGTTTTTGGCCAACGGCTATAGGCTTGCTAACGGCTAAAGGCACTTGAAGCACACTTGAGCTCAAGGCTGTGAACTCTCAACAAGCTCTAAAAGGTACTGCATGACTGCATTTGTATACCACTACTCAAAAGTGCATTACAATGGTTCTAATTCTTTCTTAAGATCTTTTACATGTTTCATTTAGTGGAGTTATATATTGCACAGTACCTGGAAACAACACCACAGATATACTGATGTATTACAGTTATAACCCAAAGTAAGTAAAGGAGGCCCCTAACCTCTGAAATAGGCTGTGGAGTACACCAACATCACACAGACACACACACAAACACACACACACACACACACACACGCGCACACGCACACGCACACACACACACAGACGCACACACACACACACACACACACACACACACACACACACACACACACACACACACACACACACACACACACACACACACACACACACACACACACACACACACACACACACACACACACACACACACACACACACACACACACACACACCTGTGCGGCAACCGCTAAAACAACCACTTTAAACAAAATGTCACTTTAAAGGAAGGAGGTACTGTATAGTAATAGTTTAGATACATTAAGAGTTAAAATTGTATATTGTATAGTAGTGTACATAAGAACCAGTTCCTCAGGAACTTAGCATGTCTTTTTTTTTTTACCATGCATATCTTGTGTCTTACCTATTTTATTTTTTCTATGCCTATTTTTATTATTGTATTTTGCACAATCAATGCGGGCATGACCACCCGCATTTCACTGTATGCCCTGGTATGTGTGTGACAAATAAACCTCTTGATTCTTGATTCTTGATTCTTGATAGCTAATATATTGGTTGATGTATATTTCCTCAGATAGCTTGTATATTTTTAATAGAGGCGTCAGTAGAACTGGCACCAAGCAGAGCATACGACGCTGGTCTTCTTCTTTTCTAGTGTCCTTGGTTCATATGTCCGCAGCACATGAGGATATAGCCTCCCTCTCTTGGACTCTCGTCATTGGACTATCTTGTGTTTGTACTTTCTTTTATATTATATTGTATTTGTATCTATACTTTAAGTGTACCTATAGTGTATATAGGACTGTGAAGCTTTGCATCCCCTACCCTGTATCTCCCCCCCCCCCCCCCCATGCTGCTTTGACACCTGGATTTCCCCAAGGGGATCAATAAAGGATCATCTTATCTCTTGTCATCTTCAACTCATTCAGAACGCAGCGGCCCGCCTGATCTCAAACCTACCGAAGTCGGCCCATGTCACCCCACTTCTTAGGGACCTGCACTGGCTCCCCATTGCTGCACGAATCCGCTTCAAGGCCCTTGACCTAGCATACCGTGCGGCAAAGGGAACTGCTCCCGCCTACCTCCGGTCAATGGTCTCTAACTACACACCCTCAAGACCCCTACGCTCTGCATCTTCTGGCCGCCTCAGACCTACTCCTATCCAAGCTCCGGGAGGGTCATCAAAGAGAAGTCGCCTATTCTCAGTCCTTGCCCCACAATGGTGGAATGAACTACCCACCCCAGTTAGGACAGCCGAAACACGTCCAATCTTTCGCCGTCGACTAAAGACTCACTTCTTCAACCATTATCTGAATTAAAAAAAAATTAAAAAAAAAAAAAAATCTAACCCTAACTAACCATACTGTCATGCACTTGTCCTAATAAACTAACCTTCACTGTAGCACTCAACACTTTGATGAACATTGTTACTCAGCTGATAGAGTTGTGCTCTTCCTGATGGCTTGTCGTACAGAACTTGTAAGTCGCTTTGGATAAAAGCGTTCAACTAAATGACTAAATGTAAATGTAAATGTAAATGTACTGCATGTGAATGCTTCCATCTTCCAAGCTGATCTCCTGACCTCCTGATCTCCTTCTAGCAGGGCCAATATGATGTGTGATGATGATGATTATGATGATACCACTTAACCTCTTAAGCCCTAGCCATTATGTTCAGAAGATCTGCCTAAAAACAGCCTACATACCTCAGTAAATGGAAGATTACTCCACTTCGACAAGGTCCATTTGCATGTTCTTGGTATCTAGGGACATCTATGGATCTCGGGGAATGTATTCCCATGAGTTTCAGAAACATTGTGTCTGTTACTAGGCTTGAGTCAATTGTAATGAACCAAAGGAGAATATATTTTTTTTCTTTTTTGACGGTAAATAACACCATGCTACAATGGACCAGGCATGAAGATTATAACAATGGGAGAGATGTTTTTGGCCAACGGCTATAGGCTTGCTAACGGCTAAAGGCACTTGAAGCACACTTGAGCTCAAGGCTGTGAACTCTCAACAAGCTCTAAAAGGTACTGCATGACTGCATTTGTATACCACTACTCAAAAGTGCATTACAATGGTTCTAATTATTTCTTAAGATCTTTTACATGTTTCATTTAGTGGAGTTATATATTGCACAGTACCTGGAAACAACACCACAGATACTGATGTATTACAGTTATAACCCAAAGTAAGTAAAGGAGGCCCCTAACCTCTGAAACAGGCGGAGTACACCAACATCTCACACACACACACACACACACACACACACACACACACACACACACACACACACACACACACGCACACACACACACACACACACACACACACACACACACACACACACACACACACACACACACGCACGCACGCACGCACGCACACGCACACACGCACACACATGCACACACAAACAAAGACAAGTGATTCAGCTCTGAACGGAGAGTGCTTAGACCCCGTACATACCAGACAGAGGAGCACTTTGCATACTTATCTAATCACAGGACGCGTACTTCAGTTCCGCTCGGCTGCCCGGCGTTCCAATGTCAATTCATGGCACATTCTACAGCCATCTAAGTAATCAGTTAGTACTTGTGCCATCCAGACACTCTCGGAGCTGCACTTTAGAAGTGTGTGATTTTAGACCTCAAGAAATACAATTAAACATTTGAGACGGATGCCACTCTTTCGGATGCCACTTATACCCTTGTGCTTCGGTCGCATTGGCAGTAATTTTAGACTAAACCGGGAAACAGCGTTTGTTAGACTTGTATTCCCTCTCCAGCTATTCTTTGACCGATGACCGGTTCGCTGTCCGCTTCACATCACGTCAAACGGTTCAACAAAGTTAACTAGCCTATTGCCTTAAGACGTATTTATTGAATGTATCCGTTTATGCATTTTTCATCTTTACTTTGTATTCTAATTAGGGATGTCCGATATTATCGGCCTACCGATATTATCGGCCGATATCGGCATTAAAATGTGATATCGGAAAATATCGGTATCGGTTTAAAAAAAAAAGTTGTATTCTACATCCTATGATTAGCCTGTTCAGACCTAATTATGTCTCGGGAGACACGGGCGACTCTAAACCACCTTCGGTAGTGTGGTAGTGAACGGGTTAACCTTCAGTAGTGTGGTAGTGAAAGGTTAACCGTCTGTAGTGTGGTAGTGAAAGGTTAACCCTCTGTAGTGTGGTAGTGAAAGGTTAACCTTCGGTAGTGTGATAGTGAACGGGTTAACCTTCTGTAATGTGGTAGTGAAAGGTTAACCTTCTGTAGTGTGGTAGTGAAAGGTTAACCCTCTGTAGTGTGGTAGTGAAAGTGTTAACCTTCTGTAGTGTGGTAGTGAAAGGGTTAACCTGCTGTAGTGTGGTAGTGAAAGGTTAACCTTCTGTAGTGTGGTAGTGAAAGGGTTAACCTGCTGTAGTGTGGTAGTGAAAGGTTAACCTGCTGTAGTGTGGTAGTGAAAGGTTCGGTAGTGTGGTAGTGAAAGGTTAACCTTCTGTAGTGTGGTAGTGAAAGTGTTAA
>NC_140166.1:67198208-67250708 GCF_963971535.1 Notolepis coatsorum | reverse complement strand
ATAAAAAACAGAGCATCATAATAAAACATATAGCAACCCCATAAAACACTCCCTACCCTCTCCTTACGTGGCTATTCTACAATTCACTGGCTAGCCATTTCTTTGTGGCACGTCTAAAGCTTCCCCTCTCTTCGATGTTTTTCAGGGCCACTGGAAGCTTGTTCCACTCCAGTGCTGCAGAATAATGGTTGAAGAAGTGCGTCTTTAGTCGCCGGCGAAAGATTGGACGGGTTTGACCGCTGACTTCCTAAACATCTTGTATTCTATTTTCTGCCTGTCATTCATAAACCAACAAGAGTAACTAAGCAATCTGCCACTCTTATTGACAATATTTTTACTAATAATTTTGAATATACAAGCAAATCAGGACTGCTGTTAACTGATATTTCTGATCACTTTCCAATTTTCCAATTGACCTTTTCTAATAGAAGTGAACGAGTGGGGTCTGAGGTGAGAGGAAGTCACCGTAGTTTCAGCAGAGGTAACACTGCTCGTTTTGGGAGTTGTATTAATGATGTTCCATGGGATGCTGTGTATAATCAAAATGATGCAGAATTGGCTTATCAAACATTTTCACAAATATTTAATTCCTCATTTGAAAAATGCTTTCCTTACATTACATATAATAAAGGGACATCAGTCAAAAAGGAATGCAAACCATGGTTTACTTCTGGCTTGCTGAAATCTGCAAAGAAGAAAATCAAATTATACAAAAAGTTTGTGACTAGCCCGACCCCTTTAAATTCAGATATTTACAAAAAAATCAAAAATAAATTTACATACTTGCTTCGTGCAGCAAAAAATACATATTATTCCGATGAATTTAAAGAAGCTGCCAGCAACATAAATTCCACATGGAACGTCATAAATCAATTACTTAATAAAAAAAAGGCATGCCGTTTCATTTCCATCTACTTTTGTGGATGGAGATGGAACATACACAAACTCATCAGAGATTGCAAATGGTTTCAATAATTATTTTGTAAACATTGGAATTTCCTAGAAATAATAACTGTCCACTTGACAAGATTCTAGGTCAGTACCCATCTATGTCTATATTTGAACCACCTACCTCGAAAGAAATACAAAATATTATTTAAAATTTAAAAAACTCAGCAGCAGGTTATGATAATATTAAAAGTAGTCTGCTTAATTAAAGAGGTATTACTTTCAATAATTGAGCCATTGAACCACATTTTTTTCACTCTCCCTGGAAACAGGTATTGTTCCAGGAGACTTGAAAGTGGCAAAAGTTATACCTCTGTTTAAATCTAGTGACTCATCCTTATTTTCCAATTTCTGTCCGATTTCGTTATTACCGTCCATGTCTAAAATATTGGAGAAGCTGGTTTATACCAGAATTTTTAAACATCTTAATGACAATAATATATTATATGAACATCAATACGGTTTCAGACAAAAACACTCTACGTACATGGCTCTCTTACAGTTTATAGATAGAATCACAGATGCACTAGACAATAAGCAATTTTCAATTAGTATATTTCTGGATCTATCCAAAGCATTTGATACTGTGGACCATAAAATACTTATATCAAAGCTTCAGAGGTATGGTTTGGCTGGCGACGTGATTAAATGGCTCAGTGACTATCTTTATAATCTCCCGGGACCTAAAATGGGAGCTGAACACCATCGCTCTCAATAAAAAGGCCCGGAAGAGGATGTACTTCCTACGTCAGTTGAGGAAGTTCAGGCTGCCGAGGACCATGATGGTCCAGTTTTACACCGCCATCATCCAGTCCATCCTCACCCTCTCCAGCATCACCTGGTTCCCTGCAGCCACGGTCAGAGACAAGGCCAAGCTGGAGCGGGTGATTCGCTCGGCGGAGAGGGTGATCGGCTGCCCCCTTCCCACCCTCGAGTCCCTACATTCCACCAGGGCCTTGAGGAGGGCGAGGAAGATCATGGCAGACCCCGCCCACCCGGGTCACAACCTCTTCAACATGCTCCCCCACGGCAGGCGGCTACGGCTGCCCAAGACACTAAAGTCCCGCCACAGACTGAGTTTCTTCCCCTCAGCAGCTCGCCTGGTAAACGAGTCAGGTGTCCCCCTGCTCCCCCCCCCCCCCTCTATGGCGAGCTGCTAGGGCTGGACTTCTGGACTTGAACTTTGTGTTGCACTGTATCCATGTCCCCAACCACCGCACTTTCACAGTCTTATTGTTGTCTCACTGTTATGTCCTGTCTTGCACTTTACTTAAAATTATTTATTTACTGTTGTATTGTTCTTAATTGTGAAAAAAGTATGCACTGTAATGCCAAAACAAGTTCCATTTTGTACCTGTATGAAATGGCGAATAAAGTAATCTGAATCTGAATCTGAATCTGAAACAGTTTGTTTCCATAAATGGCGATGACTCTGACAGGGCAAAGCTAGTCTGTGGGGTTCCTCAGGGCTCTATACTTGGCCCCCTTTTATTTTTGATTTATATAAATGATTTTGCTTGGGTATCTCCTAGACTCCTAGAGTATTCTCGATCTTGTTTGCTGATGACACCAACATTATAATGTCACATGAGAATTTTGCAGTATTAATTAGGGAAGCAAATGATGGTTTATCATGCGTCTCAGATTGGGTCCAGACTAATAAGCTATCGTTAAATGTAGAAAAATCTAATTTTATTGTATTTTGTAATAAACATAAAAGTTATTAGAAAAAGGAGGCAAAGTTATTAATCAGTAACAACGAAATCAAACAAGTAACTTCAACAAAGTTTTTAGGGATCCTAGTTGATGATAAACTCAATTGGAGCAAAAAAGCAATGAAGTCAGTAGGTAATGGTATAATTAGGAAGGTGTGTTCATTGATACATAAAAGCTGTTTCTTAATCCTGTATTATAGTCTTATCTTTCCTTACATATCTTATTGTAACATAATATGGGCTAGCACTCATTCATCTCATCTTCAAAAAAAAAATTTACTTCAAAAAAGATTTGTTAGACTGGCAACCCTCTCAGATCGATTTGAACCATCTGCTCCTCTTTTCAAGAAACTAAACATTCTGACTGTGTCTGAGGTTAATTATTTACAGATATGTATATTTGTGTACAAATGCATTCATGATCACAATCTACCAAATGGTTTTAATAGTTTTTTTTCTTGAACCCGGATCATCAACAAATCAATCTTAACTATATTCACAGGACATACTTGACTCCTATAAGACTGTGCCGAATGGGGCTTAAACAAGACTCCAAATGCTCCCAATGTACAAATGGGGACGAAGGTACATTTATGCACATGTATTGGGACTGCTCACCAGTTAAGACATTCTGGAAAGATGTGACCCAACAAATATCAAAACTCGTATCTTGGAATATACCTGTACACCCCTCGGTATTACTATTGAATGATGTATTTGAGTTTGCAGTGAATCCACAGCTAAAGAGATTGGTTTTATCGGGTATCACAGTAGCTAAAAAGCTGATCGCATCACGCTGGTTTCAACCGGAACAAATTTGCCGTAAAGTTTGGTTTCTTACATATCTCGATGTAATTTACCATGAATTATCTACAGCAAGAATTCTGGGTCTCAATGAATCCAAAATGTCAATGTGGTTAGAAGTGGTGGAGAGAATAAAAGCTAGCTTATAATGGTAGTGTCTGGTTAGGTGCGAGGGATAGTGGAGGTACTTCTCAAGGTGGGGTCCGGGAGGGGGGGGTTCGAGCTGGAGCATATGTGTGTAGGTTTTTTAGATAACAGGTATTAGGGGTATATCTTATATAAGACAACTAACTAAAATGTGATCTCATTGGATGTGCCCTGACAATTAATGCTTGTATATCTTATCGTGTGTTGTCATGTTTGTTTATATGTTTGTTTAAAAAATAATAAAAAAATAAAATACAAAAAAAAATAGTTTTTTTTCTTTTAACACTTTGGGTGCCGGGAAACGCCTAAACACGTCATTCCCGGCCATGCTCAAGTTGCCGAAGACGCCTTACAGCGTCTTTAATATCAATATTTCAAAAATCTGGGATCGGATTCATATGTCCTCTCCGCTGGCCTGAGATCCACCAGGAGGACCCACTGAGCTCTCTGGCGGTTCAGGAGCGCCATCTGGTGGCCGATCGGCGCAATCGCTTAACAGGAAGTGCCGTAGAGGTTGTGCTGGTCGCCCGTATTACTTCCGGGCACTCGCTATAGGTCCCGAGGCTCGATCTCGACACACTACATAGCGATCGATTGCCAATAACTCGATAAACAACATGATTTGGACGTATATACCATTATACAAGCTGGAGATGGACCGGGTAAATCTACATCCCATAATGATAAAATTTCTACTCTACGATGATCGCCCAACGGCGCGCGGATACTGGGGTGAGTTTTAGCATGTAAAGTTACCGTCTTCGATACTAACTGCTATTATCAACATTTGACCCACATTAGATGATTGGTATAACGCTGCCCACGGAATTATAAACGCCCCCTAGCCCATCCGGTCAACATCAGATGACGTGTAGTAACTTCTAGAAGTACGTCTAGTTGGAATTTTTTATATCGCGCTGATTGCCATAAAACTGTATTGCATCATCAATATAATGTATTTGGGGCTATAGATCACGTTCTGGAGAAAGCTGCAGAAAGAGATGAAAACATACTTATACATTAGACCATACTTTACTATGAATATGTGAATGAAAAAGTTTAACGTTGCTACACAATGAACAATACATATAGGACTTTGAATGGGCCCTAATAATGGCAATGTAGCAATAGAATTTAAAAAGTTATAGCCCTGCAAAGAAGGGGACTTTCTCTATAGACAAATAGAGCCGGCAACCTACGGTTGATAATGAATTTAACCCATGGCAGCCAAAGTGTTAATTCAGATGTTCATTCATATGCTACACGTCAGTCCAGGGACCTGCATATACCTTTTTGTGGTACTTCACTTAGGCAGTTCTCAGTGAGGTATAGAGGGTCCAATCTTTGGAATGCAGCTGATCCTATGCTGAGGAAATCTCCATCTCTGCTTATTTTTTAAAGCAAACTACAAAAATAAATCTCATATTCAAAAGTAGTAGATAGATAAATAGGTCATACATGTAGGTATGCATTTGGTTATGTGGGTGGGTAGGTTTGTAGGCAGGTGGGTGGGTTGTTATATATTATTATGTACGCAGTATACAGTATATGCATGTATGTACTGTGTGTATGTATGTTTGTATTAACACGTATCGTTTGAATGTATTCTGGTATTTTATAAAATGCATATTTTTGTATTTTTTATGTTTGATTTTATAAAACAGGGGAAGTTCTCGATAAGCCTCTAGGCTTCTAACTTCTCCTTCACAATCGTTATAACTTATTATGTATTGTTTTTACTTCTGTTTAACTGTGTTAATAAACAAACAAACAAACAAACAAACAAACAAACAAACAAACAAACAACCCTCCCGGATGACCCTCCCCTTCTTCCTATCCACAAGACACCACTTCTCTCTCTCTCTCTCTCTCTCTCTCTCTCTCTCTCTCTCTCTCTCTCTCTCTCTCTCTCTCTCTCTCTCTCTCTCTCTCTCTCTTTCCCTGCTTCATGCCATCTTCTCACCCCACGCCGCCCCTCTGCGGCGTCTCCCCTGATTCCGTTCTAGTATCTTCTCCCTCTCCTCCTTGTGAAATACAATATTTATCTGGGTCTGTTTGAGCTCACTCGCCTGTATCATTGGGTGAGCCCCCCCGCCCCCCCCCCCCCCCCCCCCCCCCCACCCTCACAGGCTCGGCAGGTGGATTAGTGTTGGGCTCGTTGACATTACATCGGCCATGAAATATGCATGCGACGATCAAAGGTGATGGAGAGCGAGAGGCAGCATCTCCGCGAGACCCCTCGACCCGAAGTTGATGCAACTCATGAAATAGTAACGCGCCGCACTGTAGAACCACACGGCGGATCACACCGCCGAAAGCCGCTCTTCTTACACATGTACAACACGTCCGAGATGCTCTCGTTTACAGTGTGAGAGCGAGTGAGTGAGTGTGTGTGTGTGTGTGTGTGTGTGTGTGTGTGTGTGTGTGTGTGTGTGTGTGTGTGTGTGTGTGTGTGTGTGCGTGCGTGTGTGTGTGTGTGTGTGTACAGATCTATCCGTCATCCATCCATCCATTTCCAACACAGGTGTGCGCATAAACACACACATACACACGTGTTTGTAAAATGGCCCTTGTCATTCCTTAACATAAAGGAGTTAATAGTAGAGATTATTATTAATTATTATTATTATTATTATTATTATTATTATTATTATTATTATTATTATTATTATTATTATTATTATTATTATTATTATTATTATTATTATTATTGAAATAATTGCCGCCCTATCTTTACATGACCCTGCTTAGCAAAAGTCCGGGAATCGCTGGTAAAGAATCTTTATGTAAATATTTTATTTCAAGTCGAAATGAATGAATGAATGAAAACTTTATTTAACAGATTGCAGAATGGGTACAATACAGTACGGCTCAATACACACAATTGTTAAGGGGATGCAGACCAGAGAAAGACGTTTGTCTTGTTTACATCAGGGTCCCCCATTTTCAATTCATAGTGACATTTATGACATTACACAAGATACATGACATCATGACATTTATGGCATAGGGACATACATGACATACAGGTATATAGTAGGCCTACTGTTGCATTTGTGACATTTGAACACCTGTTACGTACTTTTGACTTCTATTTTTTTACTTATCTATTAAATTTGTATCTAGCACACTCTCAGGAGCAGAACAGGAGTAGTAACAGCAGTAGAGGCTTGGGAGGGGACTGGAGGTTGGAGATCCTGGAACAGCGCATTGATCATGGCCCTGCCATGCTCCTCCATCTGTGGGGCCAGCTCAACCGCAGGACGGTCTTCTTCTCTTTCAAGGATTTGGCCGTGAGATCACCCCTCAAAAAGTCCCATATGATGCCCAAGGCCTCACCCGTCCTGTCTGCTGGGTCCTTGGTTGGTGGGTTCATTCTGTCACGCTTTGGTGTGGTGCTGGTAATAAGACCCAGAGCAGACAAGACCATGGGCGGGCGGCGAGTTAATGGAGCTTTAATTTATGAAATAAACTTAATTAAAGCACAACAAACAAGAGTATCGGCAAAACACGAAAACAAAACCTCTCAGCCAACGCTGTAAGAGGGAGGAAAAATAACACTAAGGTTAAACAGGAAAACACTAAGATGGAAACACTTCAACAAGAACACGGACAGGGTAACAAACGCAGTGGAACCAACAGGAAACGATAATGAACCCGCACAGAGAACAGGAAACAAGGAACTCAAATACAGAAACAAATGACAAACGAGAAACACCTGGGATGATTACAACTGGAGACACCTGGGAGGGGAGACAGACTGACAAAGAACTACAGGAAACAACACAAAGGACTACAACTATGGCTGACGAGATAAACACTGGGAATATAACAGACACTAGGAACATCACATCAACACTAGGAATATAACAGACACTAGGAATATAACATCAACACTAGGAATATAGCAGACACTAAACAGATAACCTAATGACAGACAGGGGGACATGAAGGGCAAGAGAGAGAGAAAAGGAGAGAGAGAGAGAGAGAGAGAGAGAGAGAGAGAGAGAGAGAGAGAGAGAGAGAGAGAGAGAGAGAGAGAGAGAGAGAGAGAGAGAGAGAGAGAGAGAGAGAGAGAGACAGGAGAGAGAGAGAGAGAAGGAGAGAGAGAGAGAGAGAGAGAGAGAGAGAGAGAGAGAGAGAGAGAGAGAGAGAGAGAGAGAGAGAGGGGAGGGGAAGAACACTGAGGGCCAGGGACACTACATACAGGGACAGGAAGAGGTAGAGCAGGGAGAACAGTCCAGTAACGGGCGGAACGTTACAAAGCCCATCTTTATACTGATGACACAGTTTTGTATTGCTTCTGTAGTACAACTGACCATTGAGGACTTGCAATCTTCCTTTAATGCCCTTCAGAAAGCACTTAAATTGGTGCTTAATGCAAATTAAATGAAGTTCATGCTGTTTACTAGAGCCAGAAATATTGAGTAGTTAGTGGTTTGCATATACCCATGTGAGTGGTTATATAGCACTGAGAGAGTCACTGAGAGAGAATACATATCTTGGCATCTGGCTCGATGAGACATTTACATTTAAATACACAACCTTGCCAGCAAGTTGCTGAAATTGCCTTCTTGTACAGAAACAAAACTAGCTTCCCGTTGATTAGCAGGAAAAGGATTGTTGAAGCAGTTTTCTTACCAGTGTTGGACTATGGTGATGTAATTTATAGACGTGCGGCTGATTCTACTCTCAAAACACTTGACTGTCTATCACTCTGCCATCATATGGATTACTGGTAACTGGTATGACACTCACCTTGACTGTATATCACTCTTCCATCATAATTATGGATGACTGGTAACTGACATGCCATGCCCACTCACCATGACTGTCTATCACTCTGCCATCATAATTATGGATCACTGTAACTGGTATGACATTCACCTTGACTGTCAATCACTCTGCCATCATAATTATGATCACTGGTAACTGGTATGACACTCACCTTGATACTGGTAACTGGTATGACATTCACCTTGACTGTCTATCACTCTGCTATCATAATTATGGATCACTGGTAACTGGTATGACACTCACCTTGACTGTCAATCACTCTGCCATCATAATTATGGATCACTGGTAACTGGTATGACACTCACCTTTATCTCCTGTATGATATGGTTGGTTGGTCTTCTCTAGCAGAGAGGTGCAATGATCATTGCTATTTGTTTATATCCAAAGTCCTTACACTACACCTTACATCACAACGTTGGACCCGACTTGTTCCTCCAGCTTGTTCTGAACATGGAAGGTCTGCCTGTTCTGTTGATGCTCCTGACTCCTGACTCAACGCAGATAAATACTCTTCCAACCTATATGCACAGTTCAAAGACATGATCACTAACCCCAGTGCATCAGTTTGTAGTTGTTTTAGCTGGTTTTCTTTGTTTTATCCTCATTTCTATCTTGTATTTTAGGTTATTTTATGTATTTGAGGTGATTTTTATCTTGTTGTATTGTTTACTTTTAATCCTGTTTTATTTATTTGATCTGTAACTTGTCATCATTAATGCATCACTCGTCTATGATGAATTGAAAATGGGGGACCCTGATGTAAACAAGACGAAAGTCTTTCTCTGGTCTGCATCCCCTTAACAATTGTGTGTATTGAGCCGTACTGTATTGTACCCATTCTGCAATCTGTTAATACAATTTGCAATCAATCAATCAATCAATCAATCAATCAATCAATCAATCAATCAATAATTGGAAATAAGGGCAACTCATTTTATTTGAACGAGTATAAATAAAGGTTTGATGATGATGATGTGTGGGGTAGCTTCTTCCTGTCATGTACCGCACCCCCCACACACACCTCCCAAATCATAGATTTACTCTAAATGATGATATATTATGGTACACCTACTGTAAATTGTACCTAAATTGCACCTCATCCCATTTCTGCCTTGCACTATATAGTATTGTATATTAGTACACTGCATAGTATTGTGTATTGTATATTATATGGTAACTCAGTTACGTCTATTCTGCATCGAACATTGTACATATGTCTATACTGAACACTGTGACCTCATTTTTTTTACCTCATTTTTTTTTTTTTTTACTTCTAATTTACATACTATACTATGTTATTTTATTTCATACTTATCTTATCTTGTCTTGCACAGTCTCTGGAGCGTAACAGTAAGAAGCATTTTGTATAAAAGTATTCTGTACTTCTGTATGACAACTATTAAAGAAACTTGAATCTTGAAACTTGGTATGGAACTCTTGGTTACCCTTGTGCACCCCTGGGGTCTTTTTCAACTTTTTTGAAATATTTTGAGTGTGTGTGTGAGCACAGCGGTGTCTGTGTTTATTATTATTTCATGAAATTGGGTAAATATCTTAATTTTACATATATGTTCATTGTGTGAAAAGCTTATAACATGAAACACCCTAGAAAAATAGTTACAGATTTAGTGACTCGTTCACCCCTAGTCCCTTTTTCTACTCCCATCCACTTCAACGTTAAAACGGCATTTTTAAGCATTTTTAAATCTGCTCCTATTCGTTCAATTCTCGATATATCTTGCCATCCTTTGCATATTCCACGAGATAAGGACCTTGTAATTGCCGGGATGTGCTGTTACCGATGTAAAACTCATGGTGGCGTCATCGCTCCACAGATAACTTTGCCAAAATTCAGGGGGAGGTGAGTTAGCTGTGGCGGGCTGCCGGTATTGAAACTCCGGACACAGGTTTTGTGGTGGTGGGGGGGGGGAGCGAGTGGATTTTCAAGACAGAACCAGAGGCGAACCGGACCGCGCAGTCCACAGCGCGCCACACGCCGAAAAACAAGACCCCCATAGCCGGCGCGCGCCAACGAGGAAGTGTCCTGAACGGATCAGGTCTGGTTCTTGTCCCACCAGCGAGGCGAGCCCAATATTCCTGCCGCAGCAACACATGGAAGCGCCCGCAGCATATTTAGGTCAGTTGAGCACTTAGTAACGTTTCGCCTCAACGCCGTTTCTGGCCGAACTAGTCATCGAATCTTTAATATTATTTTTGATTCGTATTCAGAGGTAATTCGTCGAGATATTTCTAATTGGTATTTATCAAAAAAAAAATGGGAAATATGGTCAAAAACAACATTTATCCGTTTTTTTCGAACCGCTGAGCGCTTAGTAACGTTCGCCTCAACGCCGTTTCTGGCCGAACTAGTCATCGAATCTTTAATATTTTTTTTTATTCGTATTCAGAGGTAATTCGTCGAGATATTTCTAATTGGTATTTATCAAAAAGAAATATGGGAAATATGGTCAAAAACAACATTTATCCGTTTTTTTTGAACCGCCCGCAGTCAGTTCAGCACTTAGTAACGTTTCGCCTCAACGCCGTTTCTGGCCGAACTAGTCATCGAATCTTTAATATTTTTTTGATTCGTATTCAAAGGTAATTCGTCGAGATATTTCTAATTGGTATTTATCAAAAAAAAAATGGGAAATATGGTAAAAAACAACATTTATCCGTTTTATTCGATGAAAAAACACGTTCTATCAAACAAACACAGGTTTGAGTGGTTATAATTCATAAATATGAGTAATATGTTGAGAGATATATTGAGATTATACTATTACTGTTAATCATGGGTAGAAAAATGTTTTAAAAATAGTAAACAGGTAAAATTATATGGCTTTAAACATGATGTATCAAAAAGGACACCAATCCCCAGGGGTTTCCCCCATTGTTAAGCATGCAAAAGACATTACAGGAAGGTAAGCAGCAAACAGTGCAGTGCAATGGTCTCTATTACAAAACTCAGTGTACATCACTGAAAAACATCCTAAAAGACGGATGCTCGTTGAAGGTCAGGAGACTAATGGCTGCCCCACAGTAAACCTCTGATAAATACAAAGCTAAAGGCACTCCACTGCTCCGCTGCTCTGGACCTCTGGGATCGGCGCGGGAACTGGCCGAACTCTCGCTTGGAGTGCGGGTGTTCGTGATGGAAAATGATCCCCCCTCTGTTGCTCTGGACCTCTGGGATCGGCGCGGGAACTGGCCCGAGCTCTCGCTTGGAGTGCGGGTGTTCGTGATGGAAAATGATTTTTCCCCTCTGCTGCTCTGGTGGAGTGCTTGATTGGCTCATGTGTCTGAAGCTCAGAAGCAAGTCTGCTCCCTGGTAGGCCATGTCGCGGTCCCCCCCCCCCCCCCCCCCCCCGTCTGTAAGCTCTCTGGATCTACATTCAGTCTACATTTACATCCAGTTCCTTTAATTAACTAAAAATAGAAATACCCAGATGAATGAGTACTCTGGTAAAAGTAAAAGTCCTCCATTAAAATTCTACATCAAGTAAAATGATTTGCTATTAAATGTACTTACGTATCTAAAGTTAAAGTACACATTCTATATGACGTTTGTGTATCCATTGACCGCTATAGGTTGTGTTAAAGTGGTATGTGGTCCAGTTACAGTATGCTGCTCTAATTAACCCTCATGTTGTGTTAGGAATTGGCACCACTGACCGTTGTTAGCGGGTCAATGTTGACCCGGGGTCTAACTCAGTCCTGACCACTAAAAAGAAAGGAGTATCACTCAATATAGTTACATCCTAACTAACATTATATGCATCCATAACCATATAATCCCATTGTAATTTGATTTTATGGCCCCCGAGACACATCATGTCCCTTATTTTTAAGATGAAAATGAGGTTGTTCAATCATAATAATACTAAATGTGAAACCCATAGACAATAATGTTTTCTGACTATAATAGAACAATATTAGAATATAACTTCTGAAAAAAAGTTTAGTATATTTATTATTATTTTATTTATTTATATTTAGTATTTTTATAGTATAGTTTTACCTTGCCCGGTCAAGAATGACCCTAACACCACAGTCGTACCTTTTTTTTCTGCAGATACCTTCAGAATTTTCAAAATGGTGACACATAGTTTTGCTGTGCTTATATATGTGTTGTGGAGGATATCATGAAGCCTTGTTCTAATAAAATCAACTACATGGTAGTTATTACATATTATAACCTTGAAACGAGTCGCTGGAGCCCCTAACTCCATATAAGGGTTAAAGGTCATGTTAAAAGTGTGGAGGAGAAACCAAGCGGTCAACAGTGCACTTTAAGAGACCATGGCTCATCAACAGAATACCTTGGCGTGTCCAACAAGGACGATACAAACACACAGCCCGCGTCTGGATGCCTCCTTGCCTTTATCAGAGATGTGTGGTTATCACAGTGGCTCAGTGGCTCGGGAGGTAGAGCAGTCATCTGGTAATCAGAAGGATCCCCGTTCGATTCCCGCTCCTCCCGGGCGGAGCGTGAACAAATGTCCTTGAGCAAGACACTTAACCCCTAATTGTTCCCGATGTGCAGGTCGGCACCTTGCATGGTCGCCTCCGCCGTCGTTGTGTGAATGCGCTTTGGATAAAAAAAAAAAAAAAACGCTATATAGATGCATCATTTACTATGTATATCAAGAGAGTGAAATCTTTTCTTTTTAGAGCAGGGGTTTCTACACAGAAATGTAGTCCCTGCACTTGAACCCGGGTCAGGTACCAGAACTCTTCCGCTCCAACACCAACAGTGGATCCATCTCTCGCTGTGTGGCCACGCAGGGTGAGCCAGGACCCAGTGACGGTTCCAGCAGCTAGCCGGCTACAGCGGCGCAGGGGTTTAACGGCGGGACATTAATGGGGCATCCTCGCTAGCTGTGCTATCGGCCAACAGAGGTGCTAATTAATGCATCGCTAATTGCAGGAGCAGGTCAATTACACAGTCCACAGTGCATGATCAGCACCAGTGTGTTAGAGTGAATAACCAAAGAGGAAACAACACCCCCACCCACCCAGCCTCCCCCTCTGCCGCTCTTGTTCATTCGCACAGAAAATAGTATACACTTTAAATCCCGGAGATGAACGTGTGCAGGCAGCGCCTCGGCCGTAATTAAAACGCTCTATGTTGATCGTATAACGGGCCGGGGAGTTATATATTTACGATTTTCTTTTGCAATTCAATTCAAAGAGACGCAAGATTGAATAAAAATTAAAAGACCTAAAATAAAAGCTTTAATTACACATGTGCACACGCGTCGATGAAGAGAGGTGTTATTTCCGTTTCGTAGAGTTTATGAACACATTTCGGTTATATACGTACTGTGAACATTCCCTTATCTTTCTACACTCATCTCAGCCTCTTTATTTAGTCTGTTATTATAATATAATACAGCATACTATTCTGCGATTGTTGATACTTTAATCCAATGGATATCGTGGCTCAGAGTTTGTTTTATTTGGCAGTCAATCACGTCGGCAGAAAATGGAAAGCTGGCAGCAATAATGGATTAGTTTAGCAAAAATGACCATATGGTGTTTGTGTGGTTTTGCTAGTTCAGTGGCCGACCAATGGTGGAAAACAGAATGTTTACCCCATTAAAACAGCTCATTCTAATGAGCATGGGTTATCATGACTCTGAGAAAAAGTCAGAAGGAGTTACAGTAAATGACAAATGGACTGCATTTATGTATCTCTTTTATCCAAAGCGCTTTACAATTTGTTCCTCACACTTTACCCGTTCACTCACACATTCACACACCGACGGTGGAGGCAACCAGGCAAGGTGCCAACCTACTCATCGGGAGCAGTTAGGGGTTAAGTGTCTTGCTCAAGGACACTTCGACACACGCTGCGCGGGAGGAGCGGTAATCGAAACGGGAACCTCCGGATTACCAGACGACTGCTCTACCTCCCGAGCCACTGTCGCCCGTTAAAGGATAGGTAGGTACACTTTTTCTTTTTTATTAACTCAGGCCCTAAACGTTGGCTGGCATGGTGTTGACTATACAGGACATCATCTCACTGGTATTTCATACTTTGCCGTAGTTTTGAGAAACGTGGCTCTGTGCTGCATCCTCTCACCAGGCCAGGCAAGCAGTCAACAACAATGTCCTCTTCCAAAATAGAGTTCCATAGGCTTTACAGTTTATTGGCAGTGTTCGTGGGTGCAGGGAAGCCGGTGAGGTATGAGTCCTGGTCATTGCGATAGTGACCCCTACTGGTCGGCCCTATTCAGTAGGGAGGGCATCTGGGGAAGAACGCGCGAACCTCCGCACGTGTTACGCTCTCCCTGTGAACCTCCTCCTCGCTCTCGGGTGAACAGAAGCGGCTGGTACACGTGTATCGGAGGAGGCGTGACGGGTTTCCTAGGCCAGTTACGCATGTAACTACAGTACAGTAGGCAACCGAAGCCTATTCAACTATTTCCTTATTTTGGAAAAGGACATGTCGTGGTTTTTGAAGCTTGAACACTTGTACCAGCCTAGTGACCATTCTCAATACTAAAGTGATCAGTGACCCTCAGTCAACATCATGCTAGACCATGTTTAAATAGGGCCTGTCCCAGTCAATATTGACCCCTTCATTAGCACTGCTACCAAATGAAAACATTTTTTATACATCCAATATCTAAAAAACTCTATTTGTGACTAATTTGATTCTGGTAGACTTTTTTTCCCTTATTTTTTTAATGAACAAAGTGAACTCTTCCTTTAATATTTGATGGCATTTTTTTCCAATACTAAAAAAAGACTTCTAATATTTAGAAGAGTTGTTTTATATAACTGTCTGCAACTGATCAGTGTTTCTTTTACAGTGAACATTTCCTTCGTGCCCACAGAGATCAAAGTGGGCTAAAATAGACACGTAAACATTGTTTGATCAAACTTAATTAAAAAAGCTACAGTTAAGGTTATCTCGTTTGAATAAGTTAAATCACAATTGATGAATAATTACAAATAACAAAGAGAAACGTGTTCTTTGTCGAATCTCTGGGGTTGTTTGTTGAGAGACAAACTTATTAAGAAACCTATTTGTTTTTATGGAAATTGTTTGAGGACAATGGGTTTAATGTGTGTGATGTAGTGAGGTGTACAGGTAGGTGGAATTAATGAGTGTGAGTGTGTGCGAGTGTTGTAGAACAAAACCACACGCAACGTGGTAAACGTGTGATATGGGTTGTCATATATGAATAAGGCCATGTCCAGACTAAAACGATTTTGGTAATTTTAGGCAAAGTATTTGATCGTTTGCACCGTTCTGCCACACGGAACTGCGTTCTGGCAGCCTGAAGACGATACTTTCTGATACCAGCTCCCAGAGTGCGTAATTCTGAAGACGCCTGAAGACGCCCCCCATTGCGTCACCATCTTTACAAGCGATACGCGTCTTCTCCTGAACCGATGGGCTCTGCTGTGCTTACACACTCCCGACCGAGGCGCACACATGCGCTGTGCTCTCTCTATCTGTCTGAAGCGGAGCGTGGCTCTGCTGTGCTTACACCTATTACACTGATGCAATACACGATACTAACTAGAGATTAGCGTCACATAGCTGGCCTTTTTCTGCAAACCCAGTTTGCTAGTCGAAATGACTGGACACACACAGGGACAAGTTAAACATCAATCAATTAATTAATTCCAACAGGTAGTTTGAGCTGCATGTGAGCCGCGGTCTTTCTCTCCTCTCCTTTGGAAACTAATGACGCTACGTTAGCTCGAAAAGCACAGAACCGGCAGACACAAGTTAAGCTGCTAGCAACAGACACTATAACACTTTCGGTCGGGGGGTATCAAAATAAAAGAAACAGGAAAGACATTTATTTTGTAAATTTACGGAAACCTTAAAACGAAACGAAAACGAAATGGATCAAAATCGTTTTAGTCTGGACAAGGCCTAAGAGAGACCACCGCAACACTTCTGGTACTTCTGGGAAAGGGAGTGTGGGGGGATAAAATAAATGAATGTTGATTAGAGCCTTATAATAATAATAATAATAATAATAATAATAATAATAATAATAATAATAATAATAATAATAATAATAATAATAATAATAATAATAATAATAATAATAATAATAATAATAATAATAATAATAATAATAATAATAATAATAATAATAATAATAATAATAATAATAACTTTATTTGTATAGCACTTTTCATACAGATGTTGCAGTTCAAAGTGCTTCACAACAGTAAAAAATACAGGCATGAGCGAGCATAGCAAGGTATGGTAAATCACAGTGTTTCACATTAGGATCTAACATCCTAATAGGCTCTCTATTCAGTATAATAATAAAATAGTTTAAAATGATTAAGTTTAAAAATAGTCTAAAAATTATAAAATAGAACGGACATACAACAACAGTAAAAAATACAGGCATAAGCGAGCATAAAAATAAAAAATTTAAATAGCAAGGTTACAGTGAAAAGTGTGACCTAAATGGTTGTAGCTATGGCTGTGGGGGTGCTGGAGACATGAGCCAATATACTTTTGTATACGCCTGAGTCTCCTGAACACGGAGAGAACAATCCCAAGTCGATTGGCACTTTCTCGGCCGAGCTATAGTCACTTTTCCGCACCTACTCCCCATCCGGCGCATGCGCAGATTGCTCAAGGAGTCTCCCCCCCCCCCCCCCCCTCATGAGCTCCATGTAACGCAGAAGTGCAGATGCCTACGCTCGCCACTAACGCAGGAGATGCTGGTATCGAGCCCCGCTCTCGATGTTGCTACCGGCTTGGCCGGCCGTCATACTAACACAATTGGCAAGTGTTAGAGGGTGAGAAAGCCGGTGGGTGGGGATTGGACGTTGTGGACAGCGACTCCTACAGGTCGGTTGGGTGACGCCGGTACAGCGGAAACAGGAAGTATCGGGGGCAGCGTGAGCCTCCCACGCGTTACTCCTCCTCGCCACTGAGAGTTGGAGCTGTCTGGTGAAAAGATGTGACAGGCTGCCTCCTGGTGTACCGGAGGAGACACGTGATGCAAGGCTTCTATCCTCACTACAGCCGACCAGTGGGAGGCATAGTCTAGCAACGTTCAAGACAAGGGAGGGAAGAATTGGAAATACGAAATTGGGATGGGAGAAAAATAGAAAAATAAGGAGAAAAAGTGGATAAAGAAAAAGTGCAGCGGCCTATAGCAGGAAGAGGATTTGTGTTTGTTACGACCCCTTCCACTCTGTCTCCATTGTCCGCCTATGTAGTTGTGTTATGTGTTGACAGGTACTGGAGGTGGGCGTGGCTGGAGCGGTAATCAGCGGAACGGGAAACAACTGGGCCCGGTGTTCCCGCGCTCCCTGTTAAAACACTTGCGGAGCTCAGTTGCTGGGTGCTCTCCTTATGGGACGCCGTTAGTTTGATTTCGATGCCTTTGATTTCTGTGTGCATTCTACAACATTACACCTATACACTTTACAATGCATGCACTCACTTACACTACTGATGATGTCACTGACTTCACACACCACTGTTGGTTTAATTTCGTGAGTGCTCTCTGTTTTGTCTATATTAATGAAATAAATCATAACTTTGATTGTCTGCGTCTCCCTCTTCGTCATGGCCGTGCGGCTGGTTTGCGACAGTGTTCTATCAACTTAATAAAGGTGGCATAGGCAATTCCAGATGAGTGAGAGTGTAGAGCTTACCTGTCTAGCAAAAATAGAGCAAGCGCTGCATCCCTCTGCAAGCCCGGGCCTGAGCCTGGGACTCCCCCAGGCATCCACAGCTGCATGCTGCCTTTTGCAAAACATGCTAAATAATATTTCCTGGTAAATAAAATGGTATGGCTGCATTTATATAACAGCTTTTATCCAAAAGGGCTTTACAATTTTTGTTCCTCACATTTTACCCATTCGCTCACACATTCACACACCGACGGCGGAGGCGACCGTGCAAGGTGCCGACCTGCTCATCGGTAGCAATTAGGGGGTTACGTATCTTGCTCAAGGACACTTCGACGCGCTGCATGGGAGGAGCGGGAATCGAACCGGGAACCTCCCGATTACCAGGTGACTGTCTCTACCTCTCCTGAGCCACTGTCGGCCCCTTCCTGGCCTCTCTGACAAGGCAGCTGTCTGATTGGTTGTTAAGATTCAGGCGCTGTGAGGTTTTGGAGTGGCTGATCGCAGGGTCTGGAGCAGAGACCTGTTTCTGTTTTAGTGTCTGATGTATCTGTAGTTGTCGGGTAAAGAAAAAGAATTACGTAAATTGTTCTAAACAATTGCCTACCCCACCCTTAAGAAAAGGTGCCACCTTTAAACATACAAATAATGTTATATTTGAGATCCCTAACTGTGTCTTTAACACAGGGCCTGTACCAGTCAACATCATGCCCATGTTTAAATAGGGCATGTACCAGTCAACATCATGCCCATGTTTAAATAGGGCATGTACCAGTCAACATCATGCTAGACCATGTTTAAATAGGGCCTGTACCAGTCAACATCATGCCCATGTTTAAATAGGGCCTGTACCAGTCAACCTCATGCCCATGTTTAAATAGGGCATGTACCAGTCAACATCATGCTAGACCATGTTTAAATAGGGCCTGGGTTAAAAATAAACAGACCTGGAGCTACTGTATATCCTTCCGGTACATGTATAGGAAACGATTTCTCAATGTGTATGCACCAGAGTTGATTTGTAATTGAGGGCATCTCTGCTGGGCAACAGTAATTACAGCTTCCTCTCCACGCTCGCCAGACACCCGCCTGCCTCCCAAAATCTGCCACAACACAAGCAAGGTTTTCACCCGGAGGGACACTTCCATTACGTGACAAAAGTGAGAAGATAATTTGATTTAGTGTTTAGTTAGCCACCCCCCTGTCAGAACCCGAGCTAAACACAGCGGAAGGGGACCGTGAACGCTGACTACAAATGAGTGTGTTGACCCACCGGGGTTGCACATGTCTGGAACAACAATTTCTGATAACGTTTTTTGGTTGGAGATATCGCCTTGTAAATGTATTATAAGAGATTTGACTGGCTGGCCATGTCCGTTACAATATCAGCCTCTTGGTTTGACAGCACTGCAGCCATCTTGTGGTGCAGAGCACAGAATCAACATCATGTTTACCAGTTGTTCTATATCACAATGACGTCACTATGGAAATAGGAACATCTCGTTGTGGGGGGGTTAGCCAGTCAAAATTATAATGGGAGCTTTGATATTTGTATCAGTGGCAATGGCTGGTAAATTAAGACATGGTTTACATATGACTTTTTTATTTTTTTTGTCCACTTTTTCTCCTTATTTTCAATTTTTCTCCCATCGCCTCGCCAATTCTCCCTTCAATTCTCCCCTACCCTGTCTCAAACGTTGCTAGACTATGCCTCCCACTGGTCGGCTGCAGTGAGGACCAAGCTTTGCATCACGTGTCCCCTCCGGTACTCGAGGAGGCAGCTGTCGCATCTTTTCACCTGAACAGCGCGATCTCTCAGTGGCGAGGAGTAACGCGTGGGAGGCTCACGCTGCCCCCGATACTTCCTGATTCTGCTGTACAGGCGCACCAACCAACCTGTAGGAGTCGCTGTCCACAACGTCCAATCCCCACCCACCGGCTTTCCCACCCTCTAACACTGCCAATTGTGTTAGTATGACGACTGGCCAAGCCGGTAGCAACGCCAAGAGCTGAGCTCGATACCAGCATATCCTGCGTTAGTGGCGAGCGCCTTGCCCACTGCGCCGCTCAGCTGCCGGTTTACATATAATTATATATCACATCAACTGAACAGAAAAAACATTTGTTTGTCTCACATGGCACGAGTATGAATGCTGTTTACGTAGTGATGTTGAAATAGGATCATTTGGAAGCTGTGGATGCCTGCGGCACTGTTGGGTGGGGTGGTTACATTTCTGATAGTGGGTAAACATAGCCTCATCTAAATATAATCCCACTGATGGCTTTAACGATTTGGTTATCATTTCAAAAGTTATACAGTTGTTTAGCCCCATTGTGTCTATCGTGTGCGTGCACTCTGCATGTGTGTGCACTCTGTGTGCATGCCAGTGGGTTTGTGTGTGTGCCACTGGGTTTGTATGTGTGTGTGCCAGTGGGTTTGTGTGTGTGTGCCAGTGGGTTTGTGTGTGTGCCACTGGGTTTGTGTGTGTGTGCCAGTGGGTTTGTGTGTGTGTGCCAGTGGGTTTGTGTGTGTGTGCCAGTGGGTTTGTGTGTGTGTGCCAGTGGGTTTGTGTGTGTGCCAGTGGGTTTGTGTGTGTGTGCCAGTGGGTTTGTGTGTGTGCCAGTGGGGTTGTGTGTGTGTCAGTGGATTTGTGTGTGGGCCAGTGGGTTTGTGTGTGTGTGTGTGTGTGTGTGTGTGTGTGTGTGTGTGTGTGTGTGTGTGTGTGTGTGTGTGTGTGTGTGTGTGTGTGTGTGTGTGTGTGTGTGTGTGTGTGTGTGTGCGTGTGTGTGCCAGTGGGTTTGTGTGTGTGTGCTAGTGGGTTTGTGTGTGTGCTAGTGGGTTTGTGTGTTTGTGCCAGTGGGTTTGTGTGTGTGCCAGTGGGTTAGTGTGTGTGTGTGCCAGTGGGTTTGTGTGTGTGTGCTAGTGGGTTTGTGTGTGTGCTAGTGGGTTTGTGTGTGTGTGCCAGTGGGTTTGTGTGTGTGCCAGTGGGTTTGTGTGTGTGTGTGCCAGTAGGTTGTGCGACGTGTTGTGTGGCTGTCTCTTTGTATCACAAGTTCAGTCGAGCACAGTCATTAATTGACAAGATCAAGAGCTTTTGTTCTTCACAACGAAGCCTCTAATATCAGATACGATTCAACAAAAGTCTAATCTTTCAACAAGATTAACAAAGAGAAGCCAAGGTTAGAAAAAGAGTGTGAATGATTATTATCTGATTACAACAATAATAATAATTTAAAAATAGAATAATTCTTGGGCAAAATTTCTATCCTTCATGGATACTCTCTGAGGTGGGAATAACATATTGAGAGCATTCCCCACTGGGCCTCAGAGATTCTGGTTTAAATGAGACGTAGATGTTGATTGGATGTGAATAATTTAGCATTGATTCAAAAACTATTTTTGTCCTACACACATAATTTACTAATTGCTCTTGAAAACCCACAACATAGTCAACGATTTAAATTCACCACTTTAAAAAATTATCTCTGGCAACATTTCTAAAAACGGGCAACATTTGTGGATAAAGATTACTCTTCAACATCACAGATATGTTCAAGTGTGTGTGTGTGTGTGTGCTCCTGTAGGAAGCCTCTCAATTTGGAGGAGGCGTTGTTTCCTTTACCCATGATTCGTGTCCGATGTGTCTGACAAGTAGTTCAGCCATACTGTATGTAACAGCGTTCTGCCGCCCATGCACTTTGTAACTGGTTGTTCTTTCATACTTTCTGACTGCACTGGCAGTGTTTATGTCCTTTGTATGAGGCGTCCTTGTACTTCTGTTCTGTGTGTGTGTGTGTGTGTGTGTGTTGACAGGGGGGTTGCTGGAAGGAATAATGACAAGCAGTTGACATTTATTTCTGTTGGGTTCCTCCTCTCTCTACGGATGTTTTGGGGTTTCCTAGTCGAAATCTTAATAAGACAGATTAGACTTTATTTATTAATTTATGTATTTATTTACCAGGGACAGTGCACATTCATCAACATTTCTGTTTCCACATCAATGTAAATGTGCCAGAGTCAGCTAATGAGCTAGTTTTCATCCATACACAAATAGATTGTAGGTCCATTTCTGTTCTTCCTGTCAAAGATAACACAGGGTATACTGTATCAGTGGAAAGATTGGGTATTTTTGTAATTTATTTCAGATTTTGCATCTGCCAAATAAATGCTCACTGAAGCGAAACATTGGGACAATTCTGCTGTTGCCGTTTGGTCCTAATGGGATGGAGGGCAGTATAGTGGCTGTCATTTAGAGTCGCCAACACAACCATTATTCTAAGTGTGTGCAATGGTTCAAATGTTTTACCATTTCAAGACATCACGGTTATGAAAAACGGGCGCATCTCATCTGCATAAAACACATACACACCCATTCCGCAATATTTATAAAAATATATTTCACAAAGTAGGAAACAATACAGGGTATCTTAGATTACAGTACAGGGAGTAGATAATTAAACATACACGTTTATAAGCGGTAAAGCACAGTAGAAAATATGATCTGCATGTAGAACTATTTCATATATATATTGTTAAGTCTACCAAGAACTGCCATAATACTTTATCAGTACAAAGTGAGAACGCACGGTGCCACTTAAGATTCTCATTATGTGCAAGAGCTAACGTGCAGACGAACTCCTACCACCTCATTGAAAGCTAATGACGTTAGCAGTATAACTCTATGTACAGTATGTGTCTTTTTTTTTATCTATATCATACAGTGTAAGCACAATACGCACATGGTCTGTATCTGACATCTCCAGCTTCGTGGGCTAACGATATACTCGTTTTCCTAGAAAATGAACTCCTACGTTTGGAACGGGGTCAAGATTATTCACATCAGGTCAATCGTCGCCGCTATTGTGCTCCGACGGCTTCTGGCTGCAAATCAGACGACATGACGGTTTAGGTTTTACACATAATTATGTGTCCAAACGTCCCGTTCCCTCCCGTATCAATTAAATTCCATTGCTATTGTCACAGTAACTTGTAGTTCACGTATATTTAGGCTATAGTAGCTGTAATAACTGCAACATATGATTTGGCTGTCGTGAAATAGTATTCCCGGTGGTTGAAAGAACAGCTGAATGTGAATGAATCTAAAACACACATCGTAGCTTCGGCACGGGAAAAAAATTATATAAGAACAGATATACAAAAAAAATCATAGAACAATAATGAAGAATCAACACGTTCATTGTCAAAAAACAGTTTGAGTACAATTGTATTTAATGTATGCTTCTGTAAAAAGAAGGCCTCAAAGTTTCTACATTTCTCTTTTATAGGCTAGTAACACTTGCGACCCACACCTGTAGTAGCGTGTAAATACAAAGACTTGTATAAAGCAAGCCATCGGGGCTTAGACAGTTTATAAATGTGGCCACCCACCAACATATCAAATGATATTTCAACAAATTCACCTTAAAGACAATAGTGTAGTAGTGGTTTGACATTTTAGCTTGTTTTTATATCAGATATACATTCATCCTTATAATGTAGACCATACTGTATATTGCTTTTACATTTTCTTTTTGTTGTTGTTGTTGTTGGTTCGATTCAGATCAGCAATTAGCTCGGTGACTCGTGGAGATCAGGAAACAGGGGCCCGTTCGGCTGCAGAGGCGCTCCGTAGAGGCACTCCAACGCCCCTGGGTGTCCAGGCAGGCTTTCGGAGAAAGATCCGACAATATCCTCCTTCTCCTGTCGTCGGGCGACCGCCAGGGATCCAGGGTCTTTATGCCGTGGCAGTCACAGCAAGTTACAAACACTCAAAACACTGCTAGACACTCCACGACGGAATCTAAGTTACACTCCACAAGAATCATAGATCTCCTAATGAAGATATTGTCAAGTTTGGCTCAACAATCACAATGCGCTTGATGTACTGGATGACAACTGCTAAGCTTCACTCTAAGAAGAATACAAAAAAAGGTGGCCCACCTTGTTATTAACTTTTTTAATTTTTTTCTCTTTAAACAGTTGTTTTCTAAAAGCCAGCGAGAACCACAAGCGTGTGGGACGGAAAGAATCAAATTGTCTCTTCTTCTCTAAACCGAACCCCCCCAGAGGGGTCAAGTCTCTCGGTCGCTCTCGCCCACCGAGTAGAGCTCCCCAAGTCTCCTGAAGCGCGGGCCCCACTCCCGGAGGTAGTCATAGTTCTGGTCCGAGTCCGACGACGCCGTCTCCAGGGAGCTGAGGGAGCCGGCGATGGAGCCCCGGCCCTCGTAGCCGTAGATCTGGATGGAGTCGTAGGGCGGCGCCGTCTGGTCGTTGTCGGCCTCGTGCAGCCGCACGTTGATGAACTCGTCCACGTCCACGCCGTTGGGGCCCGAGTGCTGGCGGGGCATGAACTGCAGGTCGGGCTTGATGTCCTTGCGCGGCAGGTAGCCGCTGACGCCGTCGGGGTTCTGCAGCGTGGCGATGTCGAAGGCCTCCGTGTCCTCCTCGCCGCCGCCCTCGTCGTCGTAGCGGATGATGTTCTCCCGCACGTCCTCGTCGTCCTTGATGATCAGCGGCTCGTGCTTGTGCCGCCGCAGCGTCACGAACAGCACCACGATGACTGCGGGGGGGGGGGAGAGACGGAGGGGAGAGAGACGGAGGGAGAGGGAGGGGGGGAGGGAGAGAGACGGAGGTAGAGGGAGGGGGGGAGGGGGGAGAGGAAGGGGAGAGAGACGGAGGGAGAGAGAGGGAGGGGGAGGGGAGGGGAGGGGAGAGAGACGGAGGGAG
Source organism: Notolepis coatsorum (assembly GCF_963971535.1). Taxonomy (NCBI): domain Eukaryota; kingdom Metazoa; phylum Chordata; class Actinopteri; order Aulopiformes; family Paralepididae; genus Notolepis; species Notolepis coatsorum. The sequence continues at coordinate 67,225,937 of NC_140166.1, read as the reverse complement.
AGAGAGGGAGGTAGAGGGAGGGGGGGATAGAGGGAGGGGGGGAGGGAGGGGAGAGAGGGAGGGAGAGAGAGGGAGGGGGAGGGAGGGGGAGAGAGACGGAGGGAGAGGGAGGGGGGGAGAGAGACGGAGGTAGAGGGAGGGGGGGGGGGAGAGGGAGGGGGGGGGGATGGAGGGGAGAGAGGGAGGGGGAGAGAGGAGGGGGAGAGAGACGGAGGGAGAGGGAGGGGGGAGAGAGAGGGAGGGGAGAGAGAGAGGAAGAGAGAGTGAGGGGAGAGAGAGGGAGGGAGAGAGAGGGAGGGGAGAGAGAGGGAGGGGGAAGAGAGAGTGAGGAAGACATAAAGAGAGAATTAATGAATGAAAGAAAGAGAAAGAAAGAAAGAGCGAAAGAGAGAAAGAAAAAAGGGAAAAAAAGGAAAAAAAAGAGAGAGAGAAAGAAAGAAAGAAAGAAAGTAAGAAAGAAAGAAAGAAAGAAGAAAGAAAGAAAGAAAGAAAGAAGAAAGAAAGAAAGAAAGAAAGAAAGAAAAAAAAAAGAAAAAAAGAAAAAGAAAAGAGAGAAAGAAAGAAAGAAAGAAAGAAAGAAAGAAAGAAAGAAAGAAAGAAAGAAAGAAGAAAGAAAGAAAGAAAGAAAGAAAGAAAGAAAGAAGAAAGAAAGAAAGAAAGAAAGAAAGAAAGAAAGAAAGAAAGAAAGAAAGAAAGAAAGAAAGAAAAGAAGAAGAAGAAAGAAAGAAAGAAAGAAAGAAAGAAAGAAAGAAGAAAGAAACAGAAAGAAAGAAAGAAAGAAAGAACTGTCATGCGTTGACAGCTAAAGTGACAAAATAACTATTCTCCGTGTACATTTCTCTGACATAGCATAGCAGTGAACAGTAGATATGTCTATGCTCTTTTTTGGGGCAATAATGATAATAATATTTAAAACATAAAGTGCAAAGAGCGTACCCAGCAGCAGGATGATGCAGGCCAGGATGGCGATGAGCGCCCCCATGCTGAGGCCGATGGGGAGCACGTAGGCCTCCACGTTACAGGACTGGACCACGCCTTCTTTACTGCAGCCACACACTCGGATGGTCAAGGTATTGGTGCTGCTCATTGGTGGATTTCCATTGTCCGTCACAATGATCGGCAGGAAGTACATCTCCTGTTTCTGCGTCTGAAGGTGTCATGCTTGGCCACGACGCTGATTGAATTGTCTGTGAGGGACAGATGAGGTCAGACATGTTGAAAGTTGAAAACATGTACGGGAAAGACGAGCACCTTTTGTTTTTTTTTTCCAGGGGGACATAACTATAAATGGTAAAAAATTGTGCATTTATATAACAGCTTTTAGCCAAAGCACTTAAACATGTTTTGTTCCCGGGCGGTCAGGTGGTGTAGCGGAGATTGCGTTCATCACCAACACCGGAGACGCTGGATTTGCCTGTTCGAATCCAGCTCACAGCTCCGGCGTTGTCACCAGCTTGGCTGGCCGTTCACACTAATACAATTGGCTCTATTAGAGGGTGGGAGAAGCTGGCGGGTGGGTCCGGGTCGTTGTAAACAGCGACTCCTACAGTTCGGTCGGGGCGCCTGCTCAGCGCCGATAGGATCTAAGGGGGGTAGTGTGATCCTTCCACACGTTACACCCTCTCAGTGAGAGTCCGCGCTGCCAGGTGAAAAGAAGCGGTTGATTGGCTAGACGTGTGTCGGAGGAAGCACGTGATAGCCTCCACTCTCCCAGACCGACTGTGGGGGGTAAGTGCGCAGCGACCAGGAAGGGGATTGGGAATTGGCATAACGACTAACATTGGGATGGGAGAAAATCGGAGGAAAAGGAGGGGGAAAAAGATCAATAAAAAAAAAAAAAAATGTTTTGTCCCTCACATTTTTACCCGTTCACTCACACGTTCACACACCGACGGCGGGGGCGACCGATGCGAGGTGCCGACCTGCTCATCAGGAGCAGTTAGGGGTTAAGCGTCTGACTCGATATGACGCCCAGGAGGAGTGGGAAGCGATCTATCTATCTATCTATCTATCTATCTATCTATCTATCTATCTATCTATCTATCTATCTATCTATCTATCTATCTATCTATCTATCTATCTATGTATATATATATATATATATATATATATATATATATATATATATATATATATATATATATATATATATATATATATATATATATATATATATTATATATCCTGGAGGAGAGAGAGCCCCAGTTTGTCACCCCTCCTGGAGGAGAGCGAAGCCCCAGTTTGTCACCCCTCCTGGAGGAGAGCGAAGCCTCAGTTTGTCACCCCTCCTGGAGGAGAGAGAGAGCCCCAGTTTGTCACCCCTCCTGGAGGAGAGCGAAGCCCCAGTTTGTCACCCCTCCTGGAGGAGAGCGAGCCCCAGTTTGTCACCCCTCCTGGAGGAGAGCGAAGCCCCAGTTTGTCACCCCTCCTGGAGGAGAGAGAGAGCCCCAGTTTGTCACCCCTCCTGGAGGAGAGCGAGCCCCAGTTTGTCACCCCTCCTGGAGGAAAGCAAGCCCCAGTTTGTCACCCCTTCTGGAGGAGAGAGAGAGCCCCAGTTTGTCACCCCTCCTGGAGGAGAGAGAGAGCCCCAGTTTGTCACCCCTCCTGGAGGAGAGAGAAGCCCCAGTTTGTCACCCCCCTCCTGGAGGTGAGAGAGCCCCAGTTTGTCACCCCCCTCCTGGAGGAGATCGAGCCTCAGTAAGTCACCCCTCCTGGAGGAGAGAGAGCCCCAGTTTGTCACCCCCTCCTGGAGGAGAGAGAGCCTCAGTTTGTCACCCCTCCTGGAGGAGAGAGAGCCTCAGTTTATCACCCCTCCTGGAGGAGAGAGAGCCCCAGTTTGTCACCCCTCCTGGAGGAGAGTGAAGCCCCAGTTTGTCACCCCTCCTGGAGGAGAGATCGAGCCTCAGTTTGTCACCCCTCCTGGAGGAGAGAGAAGCCCCAGTTTGTCACCCCTCCTGGAGGAGAGAGAGCCTCAGTTTGTCACCCCTCCTGGAGGAGAGTGAAGCCCCAGTGTGTCACCCCCTCCTGGAGGAGAGAGAAGCCCCAGTTTGCCACCCCTCCTGGAGGAGAGTGAAGCCCCAGTTTGTCACCCCCTCCTGGAGGAGAGAGAGCCTCAGTTTGTCACCCCTCCTGGAGGAGAGAGAGCCTCAGTTTGTCACCCCCTCCTGGAGGAGAGAGAGAGCCCCAGTTAGTCACCCCTCCTGGAGGAGAGAGCGAGCCTCAGTTTGTCACCCCTCCTGGAGGAGAGCGAAGCCCCAGTTTGTCACCCCTCCTGGAGGAGAGAGTGAAGCCCCAGTTTGTCACCCCTCCTGGAGGAGAGAGAGCCTCAGTTTGTCACCCCTCCTGGAGGAGAGAGAGCCTCAGTTTGTCACCCCTCCTGGAGGAGAGAGAGAGCCCCAGTTTGTCACCCCCTCCTGGAGAAGAGAGAAGCCCCAGTTTGTCACCCCCTCCTGGAGGAGAGAGAGCCTCAGTTTGTCACCCCTCCTGGAGGAGAGAGAGCCCCAGTTTGTCACCCCTCCTGGAGGAGAGAGAGCCCCAGTTTGTCACCCCCTTCTGGAGGAGAGAGAGAGCCCCAGTTTGTCACCCCTCCTGGAGGAGAGAGAGAGCCCCAGTTAGTCACCCCTCCTGGAGGAGAGCGAAGCCCCAGTTTGTCACCCCTCCTGGAGGAAAGCGAGCCTCAGTTTGTCACCCCCTCCTGGAGGATAGCAAGCCTCAGTTTGTCACCCCCCCCCCTCCTTTGCAAGCGGAGGAAATGAGGGGATGTGGCGCGCAACACTGGCTTGGAAGACGGCTGTCGACTCAGAGAGGTGCCAGCTGCTCTTTGATGACACTTCTGTGAAGCTCTCTGCTCATTAGCTCGCTCTCCAAACCCCTCTCACGTTATCAAACACTCGCATTCTCATAAGACCCCGCTCCCGCTGATCTTATGGAAAATTTACAATATTTGTCCTGATAGCCTAACCTCTGTTGCTTTGCCTGAGCGTGTGTGTACTATTGGAGTGAGAGGATGAAATACATGTGTTGGTATACAGCGCGTGAAGAGACACGCCTCGTTTGAAAGACCCATATTGACAAATCAAAGTCAATAAAAAAAACGAGTGCTTCACAATAGATTACTATTTTCGTACTCATGAACATGTTTTTTTCTGTTACCTTTTTGCCATTGCTACCACACTGCAGTAGGTTCTGTGTTGTGAGCTGAGGTCTCGTTTCATTTGCATTCCTTCCTAGACGCACCCACCCCTGCATCCTTAATAGATACACCCACGATACGATACCTCGTAGCGTTTGTCCTCATACAAAAGAGCCCATTAACATTTTATCTGAAACAATTTTGAACTGTTAAACAGTAATTCACAACTATTTTATTACACTGCACTATTGCATCATTTTACTCTGTCTATTCTATTCGACTAACTATTTTATTGCACTGCACTATTGCACTATTTTACTCTGTCTATTCTATTTTACAATTTTTTTTATTATTGTCTATTTTTAAACGGCCATACAATCAAACCATAAACAAGGTGGCCTATTTATTGGGATGGTAGATCCTAATGTGAAAAAACTATGTGATTTTTTTTACATGTCTGCACATTTTGTACTCATTTTGTATGTTTTGCTGCTGTGAAGCACTTTGAGCTGCAATTATTGTATGAAAGGTGCTATATAAGGTGTATTTACATTTACATTTAGTCATTTAGCTGAACGCTTTTATCCAAAGCGACTTACAAGTTCTGTACGACAAGTCATAAGGAAGGGCACAACTCTATCAGCTGAGTAACAATGCTCATCAAAGTGTTGAGTGCTACAGTGTAGGTTAGTTTATTAGGACAAGTGCATGACAGCAAGGTTAGTTAGGGTTAGATATTTATTTATTTATTATACTTAATTTTTTTTTCATTTCAGATAATGGTTGAAAAAGTGCGTCTTTAGTCGACGACGAAATATTGGACGGGTTTCGGCTGTCCTAACTGGGGTGGGTAGTTCATTCCACCATTGTGGGGCAAGGACTGAGAAAAGGTATTATTATTATTATTATTATTGAAGGTAAAAATAGGATAATCAGAGTCCCCCCAGCCTCTTGTGTCCAGGCGTCAGACCCTTATAGGTCCCACATGGGCCTGGACAGGGACGTGCACAGGACTTTAGAGGGGCAGGTGCTCAAAGGTTGAAAAAGGCACTACACTTGTGTGTATATATTAACCGAGCGCGCATAGCGCGCAAGCGCGATTTTTAAGCGCCCTTTTCGGGCGGGGGGGCCCCTTTTTATGCTTTTTGGGGGGTTTTAGTGATCAAATATTGAATACTGAACTATAATAATCAGTGCAGGAGCTCACTTATCCTTGAAAGACACTTTTATCACTGACTTAAAAATGTATATTCTGTATTGTTTAATATAAATGCATTTTTTATTCCAATCCCAATTTGTATTTGAGATTCCCAAATCCCATCGGACTTGACTTCTTCGTGTCCCTCAATGAGTGTAATACCAGCATTCAACTGTATGCGCCACAGCGGTTTCTATCATCATCATCATCACCACCCACGCTATGCATAAAATATATAGGTCTGCGGAGAGGCACGCTGAGGAGGCCGTGCAAACTGCAATGGAATATGGGGCATCTCTCTCTCTTTACCTAATATTTTGATTCTATCCTGAATTTTTCAGTTGGAAGGGCAGTCTATATGTGTAACGGTAAAATTTTTTTTTTTTTTTTTTTTTAATGGCACTTTTTTGACGAGGCTCAAAAAGGCAGGTGCTCAAGCACCCCTTGGCCTCTATGTGTGCACGTGCCTGGGCCTGGAGGACTCATAGCCTCTTGTCTCCAGGCGTCAGACCCTTATAGGTCCCACATGGGCCTGGAGGACTCATAGCCTCTTGTCTCCAGGCGTCAGACCCTTATAGGTCCCACATGGGCCTGGAGGACTCATAGCCTCTTGTCTCCAGGCGTCAGACCCTTATAGGTCCCACATGGGCCTGGAGGACCCATAGCCTCTTGTCTCCAGGCGTCAGACCCTTATAGGTCCCACATGGGCCTGGAGTCCCCCCAGCCTCTTGTGTCCAGGCGTCAGACCCTTATAGGTCCCACATGGGCCTGGAGGACTCATAGCCTCTTGTCTCCAGGCGTCAGACCCTTATAGGTCCCACATGGGCCTGGAGGACTCATAGCCTCTTGTGTCCAGGCGTCAGACCCTTATAGGTCCCACATGAGCCTGGAGGACTCATAGCCTCTTGTCTCCAGGCGTCAGACCCTTATAGGTCCCACATGGGCCTGGAGGACTCATAGCCTCTTGTGTCCAGGCGTCAGACCCTTATAGGTCCCACATGGGCCTGGAGGACTCATAGCCTCTTGTCTCCAGGCGTCAGACCCTTATAGGTCCCACATGGGCCTGGAGGACTCATAGCCTCTTGTCTCCAGGCGTCAGACCCTTATAGGTCCCACATGGGCCTGGAGGACTCATAGCCTCTTCACAGCACAATCCCCACCATTATCATCACAAACAAAATCATCATGCAGAGGTCTGACATTGTTCAGGTGAGTGGCTCTCACTCCTGCCAATTCAGATAGAAATAGTCCCCGGGGTGAAGGGGTGAAGGGGGGGGGGGGGCTTTGCTTCTCTCTCGTTAAGCACTCGTTACACAAGTGGCTGGCATAGTCATGTAACATTTTCAACTAGATGTGGCAGGATTCTTGATCGTGGGGCCTTCGACCGAAGCGTAAGTGACCATTGCCCTCACGGCAGGTATTATAGAAGCAGGAGATTTTTAAATCGTATATATAATGTCCAAACATTTTTAAATGATCTCGCCCGTAGTTTTGTCCGTTGCACGGCCGTGAGACAGATGAGACGTTCAGTCAGACGACTCTTTTGCTGAAACCGTTATTTCAATTGTTGACAAGCGTGCTCCTTTTAAGAGGATTCAAAGATAGAGAGTGACACCTCGGTTCTCCCAGGGGCTGTCAACTCTGTTCAATTTTGCCTGGTCTCGTGCAAAAGGAGGAGCTTTTAGACAGCTCTGAAATAGATGTGCAGCTGTGAGAAAAGCGAAGTGCTTATTCAAACCCAGATACGCTTCGGAGTGCAGTGAATTTAAATGAAAACAAAGCCTCCAATTCTCTGCCCGCCCCCACCCCCCCCATGTATTGAAGTTGATGACCAAGTGCTCTCTGATCAGAATGAAATGTGCCCGGCCTTTAAGAGGCACTTCACAGAGGCCGAGACTTTATTCCATAGGAACTATGCAGGGCCCCGTTCTGATTGTATGCATTCCTCTTCACACGATGAAGTACTTGGTGCTTCGCAGTCCTTAGACCCTAGGTGTTCTACTGGAGAGGACTATTTAGACATTTTCTTACGTATAAAATTGGCTTCTCCAGTTAACCCAGCAGTTATTGTATGTATTTAAAATAATTTTTTACCAATTTCTTTTATCAGTTTTATTTATTCTATGTTTCTCTATGTTATTCTATGTTTAGTCTTGCCTATTCTTTATTCCTTCTTCCTTTATTCTTGCTAGTTATTATGTTCTTTTAACTGTAGCGCTTTGAGATTCGCCCCGCAATTGTGAAGCGCATTACAAATAAAATCTATTATTATTATTATATGGGTGATTCCTTTACACAAAGGAGGTAGATAACTATAGTCCTCTTTCCGAGCTTGGCAAAGGTTCTGGAGACCTTTTATATGAATTATATTGTTTCTTATTCGAATGGATATTGACCTCCAACTCACTTGGAGGTTCTTTCAACATTTACGGAATTTAAGAGAATCATTTCCGATTTTGTGACTGTTTTAACTGTTTTAAGTTGTTTATCAAGGTTTTTACTGTGTTACGTGACACAAGCTGTAAATTAGGGAAACCTCTGGGTCCTAGGAGTTGAAATAAAGGTTTGAAATTAAATTAAATGAAAAAGAAAATAGTATGGACTTGAAATAGAGATTTTATTTACTTCCCCTATATTTATTCAAATAAGTAAATAAAAACCACTAAAAGCATGAAGGGAAAAAAAGCTTTAAAAAGTATACAAATACATAACTAAGAAAGACAGCCTGCACCAGAGCTACAAACTGGATCAAAACAAGGCTACGATCAAAGCCATAATTAACCCCAATTACCTCTGCATGAAAAAAGGAAGCATTGCTGCACACAGTAAGGAGACTTTTGTCAACATGTTGTGCGATTTAATAGAAGGCTGCATGCCCCCCTACTCATAACTGGTGATATTATCTGTGATATCATCTTAAAAGTCGGTCTAAAACCTCCTCTTTTAAAAGGATACACCGCTCATACAGTATACGTGATTCATCTTCTCCATGTTTATACTTGTGAAAACTGCCCTTGGTACTTTTTGGGCACGGCCATATTTGATCATCTTAACACAAGCCAGGGGATTTAAATAGCACCTCGCTCCCAAATCAAATCACTTCAAAAACGGCGTCGAGATCTTTCCTGTTAAGTTCCATCGAGCGTTCAGAGATCCAGGCAGTATCATTCGGTCTTCCCCTGCTTCAGCAATACAAGACCTATAAAAGGACTTAATTATTCACCGGCATGGCCACAGAGCTACTCCCTAAGAGTTAATATTTGACTAAAGTCTAACTAGATTAAATACTCTGTGGTTTCAAATATTGAATCTAGAAGTGTTTGAATTGTATTGAGATGCATCGAATTAACGAACAGGGCTTTATTTATTTATATGTTTCAAAGGAAACAGCCAGTGTCATAGAGGAATAATGTGTATTTCATGAATACCTGTGTCTAAGAAAACATATACTCGGGTCTTTGGATGAGAAATTGTGAGATGTAAAATAGCTAGGGCTGTCAATATTAACTTGTTAATTATGGCCATTCATTTGAAAACCTTATCACGTAAAATAAATAAATGAACACAATTTAATCACATTACCCCCTTTGACCCCAACCGCCTCCCATGACTACAACACCAAGCGCGGCCAGTGGTGGGCAGTGCGTTTAGCTTCCTGGATGAATGATTTAGTTAGAAGCTATCTGGATGTACCTAGAAACAGACACTCTTGTGGAGCCAAATTGCATGTGATAATGTGAGTCATAGTAGTCGTTTCAATCACATGTGATGATGTGAGTCATAGTAGTCATTTCATTCACATGTGATGATGTGAGTCACAGTAGTCCTTTCAATCACATGTGATGATGTGAGTCACAGTAGTCCTTTCAATCACATGTGATGATGTGAGTCACAGTAGTCCTTTCAATCACATGTGATGATGTGAGTCATAGTAGTCCTTTCAATCACATGTGATGATGTGAGTCATAGTAGTCATTTCATTCACATGTGATGATGTGAGTCACAGTAGTCCTTTCAATCACATGTGATGATGTGAGTCACAGTAGTCCTTTCAATCACATGTGATGATGTGAGTCACAGTAGTCCTTTCAATCACATGTGATGATGTGAGTCATAGTAGTCCTTTCAATCACATGTGATGATGTGAGTCATAGTAGTCATTTCAATCACATGTGATGATGTGAGTCATAGTAGTCCTTTCAATCACATGTGATGATGTGAGTCATAGTAGTCCTTTCATTCACATGTGATGATGTGAGTCTGTACATTGGAGGTGGTTGGGTGGGGGGGGGGGGGGGGGGTTGGGTAGGAGGGGTGGGTGGGGGAAACTGTACATTGGAATATTGACGAAACCATACTTGGTTCCAAGAGGAGGGTCTCGTGTATTCTTGGATTAGGTCATTTACTGTACATTGGAGGGGGTTGGGTTATTATATAGTAGTCCTTCCAATGTGACTACTGTGACCTCAAGGATGATCACAGCCTAGTGAAGAAACCAGATACCTGGGCTATGTCTGAAACCCTTCCTTACCTACACAATCACACAGAAGCTCGAATAGAATATCACACAATTTTATTAAAAAAACATATATATAGAATAATAATCAACAAGACACATCAACCCTGTATTGTACAATGAACAACCCTATATATCACTGGGGTGCAGAGTCATTAGAAATGTATTTTTAAATATATTGTGAATTACAATAATAATACATAGGTGCCTCATATGATATTTGGCAGAGAGCGACCGCGATGCATTTAGGCAAAAGTGTATTTTGAACGTTTCCTTTCAAAAGCAAAAAAAAAGTATTATGCACAGAATTATGCACATTTATAAAATAAATATATAGGTGTCTCCTCATGCTTGTATCTGCCTGTTCTGTATCACATTTAGCCTTCATGATATGCGAAAAAGCAGTTCCTGTCTGGAATGAGACAGAGGGCCACACCACATTCATGGCACTTCCAGGGGGTCTTCATCTTACAGTGGACACAAAACAGGCGGCCAGCCGTGGCCTTCTGTTTTGCATCTGCCTGTTGCGTGATCGCCACAGGTAGATGGTCTGTGGGTAGATGGTTCAATTGCAAATCTATCATGGGGAGTCATTACATATGACTGGGCCATTGCCTCTGGTATTTACATTGTCACTGTATATGTTCCATAACTGTTTAGACTTTAGAGGGTACTTCAGTCTCAAGCAGCGCAAACATAATCCTTCATTCCATTTATTTTTGTGGCATAGACTATTGAGAAACAAGAACGAAATAACTCACTACTGATTCAACTCTCTCGGATCGATTTGAACCATCTGCTCCTCTAAAAAAACTAAACATTCTGACTGTGTCTGAGGTTAATTATTTATAGATATGTATATTTGTGTACAAATGCATTTATGGGGCACCCAAGTGGCGACCCATATGTAACGCGCTGCATCGCAAAGCAGCCGACCCGGGTTCGATTCCCGGACCCGGCGTCCTTTGCCGAATGTCTTCCCCCCGCTCGGTCTCCTGTTCTTCCCCTCTCTTTCGCAATTATGCCACATCAATGTGGAACGCCCTACCCAAAGCTGTAAAGGAATGTGAATCACTACCCACTTTCAAAAACACTCTCAAAGAACACCTACGGGAGACTGCAATTCGAAACTGGCTCCTGTAAATGTCCTAACCCAACCCCCTCCAATGTACAGTAAATTACCGATATGGTTGTCAATATTCCAATGTACAGTTTTGCTTGTACAGTTGTACAGTGTTCCCCCCCCCACCCCTCCTGCCCAACCCCCCCCACCCCACACACCGAACCACCTCCAATGTACAGCCTCCCCCCCCCCCCACCCCACCTACCCAACCTCCCCCAATGTACCGTTTTTACGTCAAATGTATATACTTTTTTCTGGACTCTTTTTGTATCACAAACAGTACTGTATTTGCAAATCTGGTATGTCATAAATGTATAGATGTAGCAGTACTGTCTATCTGTATGTCATGTATGTCATATATGTCCTGATTAATTGAAAATGGGGGACCCTGATGTAAACAAGACGAAAGTCTTTCTCTGGTCTGCATCCCCTTAACAATTGTGTGTATTGAGCTGTACTGTATTGTACCCATTCTGCAATCTGTTAAAGTTTTCAATCAATTCAATCAATCAATCTCTCTCTCTCTCTCTCTCTCTCTCTCTCTCTCTCTCTCTCTCTCTCTCTCTCTCTCTCTCTCTCTCTCTCTCTCTCTCTCTCTACCGGACTGCCCGGTAGAACAAACAAATACAAATCTACCAAAAACATAATAAAAAAATAATAAAGAAAATGCATTTATGATCATCACAATCTACCGTTTTAAGCTCACAGAGAAATTGTGTGTACTCAAACACTAGCAGTGTGGATCATAAGTTGCAAGGCACGTTATCAAATAACTCGAAATGTCGGAGAAACCCCGAAGATGCGAGTCGCGATGTAGTTCTCTGGAAAACCGGGATAATTAAAACCATACCATCTAGCAAGAATTAAACATATTTACAATTCGTATTAAGTTTTGCAAATAAGGAGACATATATAACATCTCAAAGCACTAAAAAATGCAATTTTTTTTATTTTGACCGATTTCTGAAATGCGTGACTTTCTGGCCATTTCTGAGAAATTCTCAATGCCTTTGTTACCCGCAGGCGGTTGCAAACAGCGTGAGCCGACCCGAGAGGGTTAAAAGGCATACTGAGACCCAGAGAGTGCAGTACCGGCCAGATCCTGCTAGGTGGCAGTATCGTCCACCCTTTGAAACCCTGTTCCAGACTGTGTGTCACATCTAATCTCGTCTGTGCAGAGCATTTTGGTCCAGGCAAGTCTAGCGGTTCACCCGATCACATTGGAACGCATCCATGGCCCCTCGATGCATGTTTTGTGCCAGATTATGTCGGGGACCCGATGGACATCAATACTGGAAATTGCGATCAGACAATTGGAATATTCTTTTTGGAATAACCCCAATCAAAGGTAAGGACTATCTAACGTCAATTCCACCTTGATCCTACAATGATTTCATATCGATCCAGTCGATCAACGTATGTAGTATTCAAAACGAATGCCGTTGATGACGATCAGAGCATCAAAAAACAAACCCCCCCCCCATTGATGCATTCATGATGAAACATAATACCTATTATATACCTTTGATTTGGAAACAGTAGCAGGTCCAGGTGAGCAACGCGAACGCATTTAGCAAAATTCATATATCATCTGAAACTATACAATATTCACGACGGGATAACACGCAAACGTATACATGACAAAATTCATTCTTTTTCACATGGTGAACGAGGGATAGTTACTGTCAAATGAGCCATAGTATTGTCTCCATAGCTATAATATAGAATATAGATATAGAATATCCCTGCAAACACCGCGATGCACAGTGAAAATATATAAAGCGTGGCACATTTACTACAGGATGAGGATAATAGCTGGCAGAGAAAGAGTTAATAGTAGCATCTAACTTGATTGGGCGTTACATCATTGTTGATGAAAAGACAAAAGTAAACAATTAATTTACTTACACCTGAAAGGTGCAATTCCTGAAAGTAACCATGCTCAAGCGTACTCAATATAACCCGGAAGACAGTAGACATTCGGCGGTTTTAAGATTACTTAAGGCGTACCCAAGAAAATACCTACTCAACCGTCATTAACACTTTGACCGCCAAGGACGCCTAAACTCGTCATTCCCCGCTATGCTAATTCTGCCAATGACGCCGTAACACGTCATTGAGATCAATATTTTAAAAATCTGTGATCGCAATCATATTTCTCCCCCGGAGACTTGAGATCTACTGTTGATCCCCTCTCAACTCTGCAACGGTTCAAGAGCGCCATCTGGTGGCCGATCGGCAGATCGCCCAAACCGGAAACCGGAAACGGAAACTTGTGCTCATCCAAATTCGGTCCGATCACTCGCTATAGGTCCCGGGACTCGAGCGCGACACAATGGATAGTGATCCGTTACCAATAACTCGATAAACAACATGATTTGGACGTATATACTATTATACAACCTGGAGATGGATCGCATATTTCAACATCCCATAATAGGAATATTTTTGTTCCACGCTCATCGCCCAACGCTACGAGGAAGCTGCGGTGAGTTTCAGTGTTTTTTTTTACCGTGTTCGATACAAACTGCTCTAATGATCATATCACCCACACTAGATGAATCATCTAACGTTGGCCACGGAATTATAAACGACCCCCCCCCCCCCCCCATCCCGTCAACATCAGATGATAAGTAGTAACTTCTAGAAGCACGTCCATTTTTTATCTCGCGCCGATCGCTATCAAACTGTATCTGTCAATATAATGCATTTAGGGCTATAAATCACGTTCTGCAGAATGCTGCAGAAAACGATAAAAACATATTTATACTTTAGACCATATTTTAGTATGAATATGTGAAGGAAAAAGTATAACGTTCCCACATCCTGAACGATAGATAATTGACGTTGAATGGGCCATAGTAATGTCAATTTAGCAATACAATTTAAAAAGTTATAGCCCTGCAAAGAAGGGGAACTTCTCCATAGACAAATAGAGCTGGCAGAGAAGGGTATAATGATGTACATAAGCCTGGCGAAGAAAGTGTTAAGTTACCAATTCTGAAACTCTGAATACTGAAAGGAACCTGCTGCTGGTCTTTTCAGACACAGCACCGGGCCATTCAGCCAGAACGTCCAGTTACCTTGAGAATAAAGTGATTCTCCTGGAGCCATGTTCAGAAAACCAACGCTTGCCATCCAATTGCAGACATTTTTTTTGTATGTTCTCCACAGGGTTTGGAGGTGGTCTTCCGGAGTGACTTTCTTTTGTTTCCATTTCTTAAGTGGAAGTCAAAAATTGCTCTGAAAGTGTACCACCGCTGTGTGAGTAATTGCATCAATCTCAAAACCGGGTGCAGCAACTGGTAAAGTAGCCCAAGTTGAAAAGGCTCATTCTTCGGTTTTACCGCATGAAGTCCCGGAGCATCAAGCGCTCGCAACTTTTACAATAGGCAACAATTCAAAACACAGCATGGCTTCCTTTATATACATACTGCGGCGGCAGCATGCTTCAGACATGTACGGTCATTCAATGACACGACTCTGCTGTGAATATTTCTCCAAGAAGAGAAAGATGCCTGGGCCCTCATTTATCAATTTTTCTTAGAAAGTATTCTATTTTCATACGTAAGCACAGAATTTAGAATGTGTGCACGCACAAAAAAAAACAGGATTTATCAACCGTGCGTACACAGGTCCTACGCTCCTCTGTGTTGATAAATACCTCTTTGTTCTACCGTCAATGCTCGTGCATGATTATCCATATATGGTCAAGAAAGTGATGAAACACCCCCCATGGGATGTGAAATAATGGACTGACCCGAGCGGAACTTTGAGAAACTTCACGGGAGATTGTTCACTGAGGCGCTGCCAAACCAAGAAGACACAACGCGTGTTATGGGATAAATAAAAGGCTGACTTGTAAACGGTGATGTCAGATATCAACGGCTCCCTAAGACCATTGCTGCAATTCTGCCTGGACAGCTCAAAATACTAATAAAGACCGTTCGTTGACCACTGTTTGGCGTTGGTGGTTTGATTGATTGATTGAAAAGTTTATTAACAGATTGCAGAATGGGTACAGTAGCCTACAGTACAGCTCAATACATACAATTATTAAGGGGATGCAGACCAGAGAAAGACTTTCGTCTTGTTTACATCAGGGTCCCCCATTTTCAATTCATCATGTGTGTGTCATTATAACCGTGCTGTAATATGAATGCCTTTATTAGTTGTGTTCGATTGGCTATAATATGATTTTTAGAGGCATATATTTTGAATGAATGAATGAATGAAAACTTTATTTAACAGATTGCAGAATGGGTACAATACAGTACGGCTCAATACACACAATTGTTAATATAAGGGGATGCAGACCAGAGAAAGACGTTTGTCTTGTTTACATCAGGGTCCCCCCTGTTGTTGTCGGTATTAGCCTAATAATACCGACAACAAAATAGATGCCTCTAAAAATCATATACTATTAGGTAGCCTATATGAATTACATATAATAGCAGCCATAGCCTACATTATGCAACAGTAACTTGCGCATACCAGTGTATGCGACGGACCAGTGTATACCTTATATCATATCATATTCATATTCATATAATAGTTTACTCTGAGTCTATCAGCATACCAGCATGTAATACGTTCTGAGCGTGTATCTACCTCAACTCCTTATTAAATTTGCGCATAGATTGCAGAAATACGGGAACGTTTTGATTTATATTAAAAGGCTTTGACATTGTAAAACTAAATACGTGGAATTCTGTAAGCATAATACAAGTCATATCACCCACACGATATATGCTCTGTGTCCAGAGCATGTATGCTTTTCATTCATTTAAGACACATTATTGCAAGGGTTTTGTAATACACATACACCCTGGTCTCATTGCAATGCGTTTTTTATTCTTTCTTATACAGTAGGAAGGGGAAGAACACTATATCGTGGGTGTTCATATGACTTGTATTCTGCTTACAGCTTCGAAATTCCACTTGTTTCGTTTAACGTAAAGCCTTTTAAATATAATCAAAACGTTCCCGTGTTTCTGCGGTCTGTGCGCAAAATAATAACAAGTTGAGTTACGCGGAGCGCAGTCAGTCAGTATATTCCGATAACGCTATATAAACCATGCTGCATTCATTCGGAGATAAAGACCTATTATTCCAAATGCTATTTATAGGGTTTTGACCATAATTACACTACTGTTGCTATTTTACAATGAACTATAATGAATTACGGTTCATACAGAACATGCCAGTGTTGAAACTAATGCACAGAAGCTTATTTCCTTGTTGTAATAATATATTCTACCAAGGGCGCCAGCTACGCATGGTCTGACCTGTGCTTAAATATCTCACAAAGTCAAGCACAAGTTCAAATTGATAAATCCCACACTTTGCTTAGAAATGATCGTATGCACGGGTTACGCACATATCTGTGCGTACGCCACGTTGATAAATGAGGGCCCTGGTGTCTATGTTTTGAAGGGAAATAAATGGCTTCTAGTTGCACGATGAAATATTATTTGTGATGCGAGAGAATTATCTGATGTTAATCGTTTCTCAAATGTAACCTTATTAGACAAGTAGACAGGCAGGCGTAGTGGATCAGGAGAGAGGAGGAGGAGAGAGGAGGAGGAGAGAGGAGGAGGAGAGAGGAGGAGGAGAGAGGAGATAGCAGAGGAGCAGGAGAGAGGAGGGGAGAGAGGAGGAGGAGTAGAGGAGGAGGAGAGAGGAGAGAGGAGGAGAGAGGAGGATGAGAGAGGAGGAGGAGAGAGGAGCAGGAGATAGGAGGATGAGAGAGGAGGAGAGAGGATGAGGAGAGATGAGAGAGAGGAGCAGGAGAGAGGAGGAGGAGAGAGGAGAGATGCGGAGAGAGGAGGATGAGAGAGGAGGAGGAGAGAGGAGGAGAGAGGAGGATGAGAGAGGAGGAGAAGAGAGGAGGAGGAGAGAGGAGGAGGATAGAGGAGAGAGGAGGATGAGAGAGGAGGAGAAGAGAGGAGGAGGAGAGAGGAGGAGGATAGAGGAGAGAGGAGAGAGGAGAGATGCGGATGAGAGATGAGGAGAGAGGATGAGAAGAGAGGAGGATGAGAGAGGAGGAGGAGAGAGGAGGAGGAGAGAGGAGGAGGAGAGAGGAGGATGAGAGAGGAGGAGGAGAGAGGAGGAGGAGAGAGGAGAGAGGAGAGATGCGGATGAGAGATGAGGAGAGAGGATGAGAAGAGAGGAGGATGAGAGAGGAGGAGGAGAGAGGAGGAGGAGAGAGGAGGATGAGAGAGGAGGAGAGAGGAGGAGGAGATATGAGGAGGATAGAGGAGGATGAGAGAGGATAGATGCGGATGAGAGATGAGGAGAGAGGATGAGAAGAGAGGAGGATGAGAGAGGAGGAGGAGAGAGGAGGAGGAGAGAGGAGATAGGAGAGAGGAGGATGAGAGAGGAGGAGAGAGGAGCAGGAGAGAGGAGGAGGAGAGAGGAGGATGAGAGAGGAGGAGAGAGGAGCAGGAGAGAGGAGGAGGAGAGAGGAGGAGGAGAGAGGAGAGAGGCAGAGGAGAGAGGGGGAGGGGAAAGGGGGAGAGAGGAGGAGGAGAGAGGAGGAGGAGAGAGGAGGAGGAGAGAGGAGGAGGAGAGAGGAGGAGAGAGGAGGAGGAGAGAGGAGGAGGAGAGAGGAGGAGAGAGGAGGAGGAGATATGAGGAGGAGAGAGGAGAGAGGAGAGAGGAGAGATGCGGATGAGAGATGAGGAGAGAGGATGAGAAGAGAGGAGGATGAGAGAGGAGGAGGAGAGAGGAGGATGAGAGAGGAGGAGAGAGGAGCAGGAGAGAGGAGGAGGAGAGAGGAGGATGAGAGAGGAGGAGAGAGGAGGAGAGAGGAGCAGGAGAGAGGAGGAGAGAGGAGGAGGAGAGAGGAGGAGGAAAGAGGAGGGGGAGAGAGGAGGATGAGAGAGGAGGAGAGAGGAGCAGGAGAGAGGAGGAGGAGAGAGGAGGAGGAGAGAGGAGGGGGAGAGAGGAGGATGAGAGAGGAGGAGAGAGGAGCAGGAGAGAGTAGGAGGAGAAAGGAGGATGAGAGAGGAGGAGAGAGGAGGAGAGAGGAGGAGAGAGGAGCAGGATAGAGGAGAGAGGCAGAGGAGAGAGGGGGAGGGGAAAGGGGGAGAGAGGAGGAGGAGAGAGGAGGAGTAGAAATGAGAGAGGAGGAGGAGAGAGGAGGAGAGAGGAGGAGAGAGGAGGAGGAGAGAGGAGGATGAGAGAGGAGGAGGAGAGAGGAGGAGAGAGGAGGAGAGAGGAGGAGGAGAGAGGAGGAGAGAGGAGGAGAGAGGAGGAGGAGAGAGGAGGATGAGAGAGGAGGATGAGAGAGGAGGAGAGAGGAGGAGAGAGGAGGAGGAGAGAGGAGAGATGCAGATGAGAGATGAGGAGAGAGGATGAGAAGAGAGGAGGATGAGAGAGGAGGAGGAGAGAGGAGGAGAGAGGAGGAGGAGAGAGGAGGATGAGATAGGAGGAGAGAGGAGGAGGAGAGAGGAGCAGGAGAGGAGGAGGAGAGAGGAGGAGGAGAGAGGAGCAGGAGAGAGGAGGATAGAGGAGGAGGAGAGAGGAGGATGAGAGAGGAGGAGAGAGGAGGATGAGAGAGGAGCAGGAGAGAGGAGGAGGAGAGAGGAGGAGGAGAGAGGAGGATGAGAGAGGAGGAGAGAGGAGGAGGAGAGAGGAGCAGGAGAGGGGAGGATGAGAGAGGAGGAGGAGAGAGGATGAGGAGAGAGGAGGAGAGATAGGAGGAGAGAGGAGCAGGAGAGAGGAGGAGGAGAGAGGAGGAGGAGAGAGGAGGATGAGAGAGGAGGAGAGATGAGGATGAGAGAGGAGGAGGAGATATGAGGAGGATAGAGGAGGAGAGAGGAGGAGGAGAGAGGAGGAGGAAGAGAGGAGGAGGAGAGAGGAGCAGGAGAGAGGAGGATGAGAGAGGAGGAGAGAGGAGGAGAGAGGAGGATGAGAGAGGAGGAGGAGAGAGGAGGATGAGAGAGGAGGAGAGAGGAGGGAGGAGAGAGGAGCAGGAGAGAGGAGGATGAGAGAGGAGGAGGAGAGAGGAGGATGAGAGAGGAGGAGAGAGGAGGAGGAGAGAGGAGGAGGAGAGAGGAGGAGGAGAGAGGAGCAGGAGAGAGGAGGATGAGAGAGGAGGAGGAGAGAGGAGGAGAGAGGAGGAGAGAGGAGGATGAGAGAGGAGGAGGAGAGAGGAGGATGAGAGAGGAGGAGAGAGGAGGAGGAGAGAGGAGCAGGAGAGGAGGAGGAGAGAGGAGGAGGAGAGAGGAGCAGGAGAGAGGGAGGATGAGAGAGGAGGAGGAGAGAGGAGGATGAGAGAGGAGGAGAGAGGAGGATGAGAGAGGAGCAGGAGAGAGGAGGAGGAGAGAGGAGGAGGAGAGAGGAGGATGAGAGAGGAGGAGAGAGGAGGAGGAGAGAGGAGCAGGAGAGGGGAGGATGAGAGAGGAGGAGGAGAGAGGATGAGGAGAGAGGAGGAGAGATAGGAGGAGAGAGGAGCAGGAGAGAGGAGGAGGAGAGAGGAGGAGGAGAGAGGAGGATGAGAGAGGAGGAGAGATGAGGATGAGAGAGGAGGAGGAGATATGAGGAGGATAGAGGAGGAGAGAGGAGGAGGAGAGAGGAGGAGGAGAGAGGAGGAGGAGAGAGGAGCAGGAGAGAGGAGGATGAGAGAGGAGGAGAGAGGAGGAGAGAGGAGGATGAGAGAGGAGGAGGAGAGAGGAGGATGAGAGAGGAGGAGAGAGGAGGAGGAGAGAGGAGCAGGAGAGAGGAGGATGAGAGAGGAGGAGGAGAGAGGAGGATGAGAGAGGAGGAGAGAGGAGGAGGAGGAGAGAGGAGGAGGAGAGAGGAGGAGGAGAGAGGAGCAGGAGAGAGGAGGATGAGAGAGGAGGAGGAGAGAGGAGGATGAGAGAGGAGGAGAGAGGAGGATGAGAGAGGAGGAGGAGAGAGGAGGAGAGAGGAGGAGGAAAGAGGAGGAGCGAGGATGAGAGAGGAGGAGGGAGAGAGGAGGAGGAGAGAGGAGGAGGATAGAGGAGGAGAGAGGAGTGAGAGCAGGAGCGAGGATGAGAGAGGAGGAGGAGAGAGGAGGAGAAGAGAGGAGCAGGAGAGAGGAGGAGAGCGGAGGAGAGAGGAGGAGAGCGGAGGAGGAAAGAGGAGGAGCGAGGATGAGAGAGGAGGAGGATAGAGGAGGAGGAGAGAGGAGGAGGAGAGATGAGGAGAGAGGAGAAGAGAGAGGAGGAGGAGGAGAGGAGGAGGAGGAGGAGGAGGAGGAGGAGGAGGAGGAGGAGGAGGAGGAGGAGGAGGAGGAGGAGAGAGGAGGGGAGAGAGGAGCAGGAGAGAGGAGGAGAGAGAGGAGGAGAGAGGAGGATGAGAGAGGAGGAGGAGAGAGGAGGATGAGAGAGGAGGAGGAGAGAGGAGGAGAGAGGACGAGGAAGATGAGGAGAGAGGAGAAGAGAGAGGAGGAGGAGGAGAGGAGGAGGAGGAGGAGGAGGAGGAGGAGGAGGAGGAGGAGGAGGAGAGAGGAGCAGGAGAGAGGAGGATGAGAGGAGGAGGAGGAGGAGGAGAGAGGAGGGGGAGAGAGGAGCAGGAGAGAGGAGGAGAGAGAGGAGCAGGGGAGAGGAGGGGGAGAGAGGAGGAGGAGAGAGGAGGAGAGAGGAGGATGAGAGAGGAGGAGGAGAGAGGAGGAGAGAGGAGGAGGAAAGATGAGGAGAGAGGAGAAGAGAGAGGAGGAGGAGGAGGAGGAGGAGGAGGAGGAGGAGGGAGGAGGAGGAGGAGGAGGAGGAGAGAGGAGCAGGAGAGAGGAGGAGAGAGAGGAGCAGGGGAGAGGAGGAGGAGAGAGGAGGGGGAGAGAGGAGGAGGAGAGAGGATGAGGAGAGAGGAGGAGGAGAGAGGGGGAGAGAGGAGAGATGAGGAGAGAGGAGGAGGAGAAGAGAGAGGAGAGAGGATGATGAGAGAGGAGGAGGAGAGAGGGGGGAGGGGAGAGGATGAGGAGAGAGGAGGAGGAGGAGAGGAGGAGGAGAGAGGAGCAGGAGAGAGGGGGATGAGAGAGGAGGAGGAGAGAGGAGGAGGAGAGAGGAGGAGGAGAGAGGAGCAGGAGAGAGGGGGAGGGGAGAGGAGGAGGAGAGAGGAGGAGGAGAGAGGAGCAGGAGAGAGGAGGAGGAGGAGAGAGGAGGAGAGAGGAGGAGGAGAGAGGAGGAGAGAGGAGGAGAGAGGAGGAGGAGAGAGGAGCAGGAGAGAGGAGGAGGAGAGAGGAGCAGGAGAGAGGAGGAGGAGGAGAGAGGAGGAGAGAGGAGGAGGAGAGAGGAGGAGAGAGGAGGAGAGAGGAGGAGGAGAGAGGAGGAGGAGAGAGGAGCAGGAGAGAGGAGGAGGAGAGAGGAGGAGGAGAGAGGAGCAGGAGAGAGGAGGAGGAGGAGAGAGGAGGAGAGAGGAGGAGGAGAGAGGAGGAGAGAGGAGGAGAGAGGAGGAGGAGAGAGGAGCAGGAGAGAGGAGGAGGAGAGAGGAGCAGGAGAGAGGAGGAGGAGAGAGGAGCAGGAGAGAGGAGGATGAGAGAGGAGGAGGAGGAGAGAGGAGGAGGAGAGCAGAGTGAAGCATTTGATGAACATTGTTACTCAGCTGAAAGAGTTGCACCCTTCCTGCTGACTTGTCGTACAAAACTTGTAGGTGGCTTTGGATAAAAGCGTCAGCTAAATGACTAAATGTACAGTACATGTCCAGTACCCAGAGGCAAACACTGTGGACCTCGACGGATGACGTTACGAAACCATAACAGTCAAAACAACAGACAGAATACACTACTCATACTCATGACTACCTGACTTGTTTGTTTTTAAACACTGTAGTTTTCATGTCTTGAATATTTGATTCATAGCTACAGTGAAAACAAAGATGGCGGCAAATGCCGGAAAAACGAGAGTGTCCCGGAATGACACAAACGTCAAAGTACTGTAGTTGTGCTATTGTGATTGGTAAACGTTTGCAGAGGCATGCCAGGGAATCTGGGTACTAATATAACACGTTTTCTCAAAGATTAACTTAAAACATTTTACTTCATTGCCTGTAACAGTATGAGAATTAAATAATATATACAGTACCCCCGTTAAAGATGGAAATATATGAAGCTGCACAATACGGTCTATACCTCCCAGGACAACCTCCAGTGAGAACACTTTTCTCTTTGAAAGTGTGTCTATGTTCTGAAAGCTCTTGGGAGACGAGCGTTTGAAGACTTCTCCCAGAGGGGCCCCTGGACAAGTACTGAGGGGTTCAGCCCTCAAATTTCCAGCTCTAGGGACTCTGCTGCAACAGTGAACCATTCAACTGAAGGCTGCATTACTTCCTCTAAACATTCTGTCATGCATTTCCTCATTACGACAGCCTCATTATTACACACAAACAAACAAACAAACAAACCTAACCAAACAAGAAAACACTAAGAGATATGTCTGCCTCCACAAGGTTCCATGGTAGCATGGTTTCTTGTTTCTCGGATATATTGATATGCTTGAATCTACAAGGTTCCATGGTAGCAGTGTTTATTTTTTGTTTATAAAATAATAAAAAAGGCCATTTCCTGTCCTGATTTTTAGAGGCTCCTACAGCTAACAACAAGACACAGAGCCTTCCTATCCTAGCTAGTCTGTAGCCGCTGCGTCAAAACAGACAAGACAGCTCCTACCCTAGCTAGCATGTAGCCTCTGCATCAAAACAGACAAGACAGCTCCTAGCCTAGCTAGCATGTAGCCTCTGCATCAAAACAGACAAGACAGCTCCTAGCCTAGCTAGCCTGTAGCCTCTGCCTCAAAACAGACACAACAGCTCCTAGCCTAGCTAGCATGTAGCCTCTGCATCAAAAAGGACATGACAGCTCCTCGCCTAGCTAGCATGTAGCCTCTGCGTCAAAACAGACAAGACAGCTCCTAGCCTAGCTAGCATGTAGCATCTGCGTCAAAACAGACACGACAGCTCCTAGCCTAGCTAGCATGTAGCCTCTGCGTCAAAACAGACACGACAGCTCCTAGCCTAGCTAGCCTGTAGCCTCTGCGTCAAAACAGACAAGACAGCTTCTAGCCTAGCTAGCCTGTAGCATCTGCCTCAAAACAGACACGACAGCTCTTAGCCTAGCTAGCCTGTAGCATCTGCCTCAAAACAGACACAACAGCTCCTAGCCTAGCTAGCATGTAGCCTCTGCATCAAAACAGACACGACAGCTCCTAGCCTAGCTAGCATGTAGCATCTGCATCAAAACAGACAAGACAGCTCCTAGCCTAGCTATCATGTAGCCTCTACATCAAAAAGGACATGACAGCTCCTAGCATAGCTAGCATGTAGCCTCTGCATCAAAACAGACACGACAGCTCCTAGCCTAGCTAGCATGTAGCCTCTGCATCAAAACAGACAAGATAGCTCCTAGCCTAGCTATCATGTAGCCTCTACATCAAAAAGGACATGACAGCTCCTAGCATAGCTAGCCTGTAGTCTCTGCTTCAAAACACACAACAGCTCCTCGCCTAGCTAGCATGTAGCCTCTACATCAAAAAGTACATGACAGCTCCTAGCCTAGCTAGCCTGTAGCATCTGCGTCAAAACACACACGACAGCTCCTAGCCTAGCTAGCATGTAGCATCTGCATCAAAACAGACAAGACAGCTCCTAGCCTAGCTAGCATGTAGCATCTGCATCAAAACAGACAAGACAGCTCCTAGCCTAGCTAGCCTGTAGCCTGTGCATCAAAAAAGACACAACAGCTCCTAGCCTAGCTAGCATGTAGCCTCTACATCAAAACAGACAAGACAGCTCCTAGCATAGCTACCCTGTAGCCTGTGCATCAAAACAGACACGACAGCTCCTAGCCTAGCTAGCATGTAGCATCTGCGTCAAAACAGACAAGACAGCTCCTAGCCTAGCTAGCATGTAGCCTCTACATCAAAAAGGACATGACAGCTCCTAGCCTAGCTAGCATGTAGCATCTACATCAAAAAGGACATGACAGCTCCTAGCCTAGCTAGCATGTAGCCTCTACATCAAAAAGGACATGACAGCTCCTAGCCTAGCTAGCCTGTAGCATCTGCATCAAAACAGACAAGACAGCTCCTAGCCTAGCTAGCCTGTAGCCTCTGCGTCAAAACAGACAAGACAGCTCCTAGGCTAGCTAGCATGTAGCATCTGCATCAAAACAGACAAGACAGCTCCTACCCTAGCTAGCCTGTAGCCTTTGCGTCAAAACAGACAAGACAGCTCCTAGCCTAGCTAGCCTGTAGCCTTTACGTCAAAACAGACAAGACAGCTCCTAGCCTAGCTAGCCTGTAGAATCTGCGTCAAAACAGACAAGACAGCTCCTAGCCTAGCTAGCATGTAGCCTCCACATCAAAACAGACAAGACAGCTCCTAGCATAGCTAGCCTGTAGCCTGTGCATCAAAACAGACAGACAGCTCCTAGCCTAGCTAGCCTGTAGCCTGTGCATCAAAAAAGACACAACAGGTCCTAGCCTAGCTAGCATGTAGCCTCTACATCAAAACAGACAAGACAGCTCCTAGCCTAGCTAGCCTGTAGCCTCTGCGTCAAAACAGACACGACAGCTCCTAGCCTAGCTAGCATGTAGCCTCTACATCAAAACAGACAAGACAGCTCCTAGCCTAGCTAGCCTGTAGCCTGTGCATCAAAACAGACATGACAGCTCCTAGCCTAGCTAGCCTATAGCATCTGCGTCAAAACAGACAAGACAGCTCCTAGCCTAGCTAGCATGTAGCCTCTACATCAAAAAGGACATGACAGCTCCTAGCCTAGCTAGCATGTAGCCTCTACATCAAAAAGGACATGACAGCTCCTAGCCTAGCTAGCCTGTAGCCTCTGCGTCAAAACAGACAAGACAGCTCCTAGCCTAGCTAGCATGTAGCATCTGCATCAAAAGAGACAAGACAGCTCCTAGCCTAGCTAGCCTCTAGCCTTTGTGTCAAAACAGACAAGACAGCTCCTAGCCTAGCTAGCCTGTAGCCTTTGCGTCAAAACAGACAAGACAGCTCCTAGCCTAGCTAGCCTGTAGCATCTGTGTCAAAACAGACAAGACAGCTCCTAGCCTAGCTAGCATGTAGCCTCTACATCAAAACAGACAAGACAGCTCCTAGCATAGCTAGCCTGTAGCCTGTGCATCAAAACAGACAGACAGCTCCTAGCCTAGCTAGCCTGTAGCCTGTGCATCAAAAAAGACACAACAGCTCCTAGCCTAGCTAGCATGTAGCCTCTACATCAAAACAGACAAGACAGCTCCTAGCATAGCTAGCCTCTAGCCTGTGCATCAAAACAGACACGACAGCTCCTAGCCTAGCTAGCCTGTAGCCTGTGCATCACAAAAGACACAACAGCTCCTAGCCTAGTATAACGGGGAAGCCCGTGAGTATATCCACAGTCACAGAAATAGGCGTGTTGACAAGTGACTGTGTCATTACGGGCTGGTAAGTTAAACTCACTTCCTCATAACAGGGTTAATAGACGCATAGGTACGGTACATAGGAGTGGATTCACTTCTTAGTGCAGCGGCCTATGTCGTCGCCCGCGGCGCGGGAGCTCCCCTGTTCGACTCCCCCTCGGGACATCAGCATTTAACAACAACACAACGCAGACCAATACGATCCGTCACACTAGCTAGCATGTAGCATCTGCATCAAAACAGACAAGACAGCTCCTAGCCTAGCTAGCCTGTAGCCTTTGCGTCAAAACAGACAAGACAGCTCCTAGCCTAGCTAGCCTGTAGCCTCTGCATCAAAACAGACGGGCCGCGCCATATTAAGACTCTTTGCCCTGAGCTCTATGACAACATTACACCACGTCAGGATGAGCACAAGCTCTTCAGGGGCACTCATGGAATGGGGAGGCAGGAGAGAGGGAATGGATAGGATAACAAAAGAGGGGGGGGGGGATTGCAGTTAAACCAATCAGAGTAGTTAGCGAACAAATGTGGTGCCATCTGCCGAGCTTGCAAGCGTTCCCAGGAAGTCGTCCTACATTGAGCTGCGAGACTAGCCAGAAAAACCATTTGGATCCCATTCATTTAGTTTCCCTCAAAATGCACTGGGGAGGAGAGAGGAGCGGGTGTCCAGACAATTGCACATCTGCTAACTGTGAGCTACACTGATCCAGCAGATTCTATCCGCAGAATGGCAAACCATACCTCGGGACACGGATTATAAATGAAAAGCCATTGGAGAAATTTGCTGAAACTTCAGTCATCACTACCGCACAATGTCCATGTTTATTTGATTTACTAGTTTGAACCCACGGAAGCCTGGGGAGATCATATAAAATCGGTTGTGTGTCTGTCTGTCTGTCTGTCTGTCTGTCTGTCTGTCTGTCTGTCTGTCTGTCTGTCTGTCTGTCTGTCTGTCTGTCTGTCTGTCTGTCTGTCTGTCTGTCTGTCTGTCTGTCTGTCTGTCTGTCTGTCTGTCTGTCTGTCTGTCTGTCTGTCTGTCTGTCTGTCTGTCTGTCTGTCTGTCTGTCTGTCTGTCTGAGTCATTCGTGGGGTGACAATGGCCCGGGGGGGTAGATCAGTCGTAAGTCATAAAGTCGGGCTACAAGTAAATAAACACGCAGCTTTCTAGCCGTCCTTCTGTCCCTCACCTTGGTTGTTTTTAATGGTGAAGTTGGGGTTGTTGAGCATCTCGGGGACCAGCCGGTAGTCGAAGTAGTGTCCCTGAATTGGGTCATCTTTGTCAACAGCGCTGAGGGTCTGGATCACCTGAGTACGAGCAGAGAGAGAGAGAGAGAGAGAGAGAGAGAGAGAGGGGGGCGTGCAGAAGCCATTAGAGCAGGCAGCCTATTCATTACCTGTTTTCTCCATCACAACATGTCTCACTGTAACATAGGGCGGCGGGCTCACACAAGATGAAATATACGACCCTATTCACTCCCGGAGTTTGAGATTATTATCAATGACTTGCCGTCTCATCTGGGCACATTTTCAACCTCCCCCAGCTCCATCTATTTATCTGTCATCATTGGGCTTATCGTGCTGTATGTCTTTATGATTGATTGGAAATTACAAATCCAGGCCCTCCTGGCCTCTACCCCACCCCCCACCCACCCCCACCCACCCACCCCCTCTCTGCTCTGTCTTTTTCCCTCTCTTTTTCAGTCAACTCGAATGTGCCCAGGTCCTCCGAACGAGGCCGGTTGATGGGAAGGAGAATGCTAAGTACTTGTCCAGGATCTCTGACGAGGAGAGGCATTGTGCCATCTGGAGGAGGAGGACGTGGAAAGACAGTCGTGAATTATGAGCCGCTCTGATCAATCCTGACCGCTCTCGCTCGCTCCCTCCCTCCCTCCCTCCATCCCTCGCTCGCTCTGCGCGCCGCGTGTGTCAGGGGACGAAAAAAGGAAAAAGAACACTCCCACCTCGGTGGTTTCCCGGTGAAATAAATAGGCTATAATTCACTGTGGCCAATCATTACCGGGGACGAGAGACAGGGAGAGAGAGAGAGGGAGGAGAGAGAGAGAGAGAGAGAGAGAGAGAGAGAGAGAGAGAGAGAGAGAGAGAGAGAGAGAGAGAGAGAGAGAGAGAGAGAGAGAGAGAGAGAGAGAGAGAGAGAGAGGGAGGGAGGGAGGGAGGGAGGGAGGGAGGGAGGGAGGGAGGAAAGATAGCAGGCTTGATGGATGGCCTCCTTCATTCCTTACCTGCCCAGGTTTTCCATTTTCACACAAGAAGGCCTCGTACTCTGTGGCAAACTCAGGGGCGTTGTCGTTTATGTCCATAACTCTGATGCCACGATCGCCCTGGTGATCTGACTGTGGTTCCCTGAGAGAGAGAGAGAGA